>NC_092497.1:68045510-68345510 GCF_047495875.1 Pithys albifrons albifrons | reverse complement strand
CTTACCAATAGGTGGCTTAGGGGATGGTGCTATCGTCAAAATTTTGGGTTTTTTGATCATGGGGCAAACTCCGTGTTGCCCAGTCTCGTCAAAGCAGATGGGCTTCATTTATCTAGGAAGGGCAAAAGAACTGTAGCCCATAAGTTGGCAGGGTTGGTTAGGAGGGCTTTAAACTAGGTTTGAAGGGGGAAGGGACAGCAACTGGGCTCTGCAGAGATAGGCCTAAGGGCATAGAGCCCGAGTTGAGAATGAAATCAATGGCCCAGCTGAAGTGCATGTACACCAATGCACGCAGTATGGGAAACAAACAAGAGGAGCTGGAAGCCATAGTGCAGCAGAAAAACTATGACATAGTTGCTGTCACAGAAAGGTGGTGGGATAACTCACATGACTGGAGTGCTGCTATAGGGGGTTACAAGCTCTTAAGAAAGGAAAGGCAGCGAAGGAGAGGTGGAGGGAGGACTTTATATGTTAGAGAGTCTCTTGACTCTGTTGAACTTGACGTCAGCAGTGACAAGGTTGAGTGCCTGTGGGCCAGAATCAGGGGCAGGGCCAACAAGGCTGACACCCTTGTGGGAGTCTGTTACAGACTGCCCAACCAGGATGATGAAGGAGATGAATTATTCTATAAGCAGCTGGCGGATATCTCAAAATCTCCAGCCCTTGTTCTTGTGGGTGACTTTAACCTGCCAGATATCTGCTGGGAGCATCATACTGCAGAGCAGAGGCAGTCAAGGAGGTTCCTGGAGTGTATAGAGGACAATTTCCTTCATCAACTGGTAAATGAGCCTACCAGGGGAAAGGCCCCGCTAGACCTACTGTTTACCAACAGAGAGGGGCTGGTAGATGATGTAGTGGTTGGAGGCCGCTTGGGCCGCTTGACCATGAAATAATAGAATTTTCAGTCCTCAGGGATGTAAGGAGAGCCACCATTAAAACCTCTATTTTGGACTTCCGGAGGGCAGATTTTGGCCTATTCAAAAAACTGATTCAGAGCATACCCTGGGAAACAACCCTTAAAGGCAAGGGGGTCCAGGAGGGATGGACATGTTTTAAGAAGGAAATTTTGCTTGCACAGCAACAGGCTACACCAGTGTGCCGAAAGGCCAGCTGGAGGGGAAGACGGCCAGCTTGGTTAAATAGGGAGATTCTGCAAGAAATCAGGGATAAAAAGAAAGTTTACAGACTATGGAAAAAAGGGCTGGCTACTTATGAAAAATTTACAGATAGAGCTAGGTCATGCAGGAAAAAAATTAGGGAAAGAAAAGTGGAATTTGAAGTAAATTTGGCTGTTTCAGTTAGGGATAACAAAAAGTCCTTTTATAAATATATTAATAACAAAAGGAGGGGCAAGGAAAACCTCCATTCTCTGTTGGACTTGGAGGGGAATGTAATTACCAAAGATGAGGAGAAGGCTGAGGTACTTAACACCTACTTTGCCTCAGTTTTCACCAGTAGGACAGGTGGCCCTCAAGACAACTGGCCTCTGGAGCTGGTAGACAGGGCGAGGGAGCTGAATAGCCCTCCTGTATTCCAGGAGGATATAGTTACTGACTTACTGAGCCAGCTGGATCCTAACAAGTCTGTGGGACCAGATGGGATCCATCCCAGGGTGATGAGGGAGCTGGCAGAAGAGCTTGCCAAGCCGCTCTCCATCATCTTCCGACAGTCCTGGCTCTCTGGGGAGGTCCCAGATGATTGGAGGTTGGCGAATGTCACCCCAATCCACAAAAAGGGATGCAAGCAGGACCCTGGCAACTACATCCTGTCAGCCTGACCTTGGTGCCTGGCAGGGTTATGGAGCAGTTCATCCTGAGTGCAATCACACAGCACCTTCAGGGTGGACAAGGGATTAGAACCAGCCAACATGGGTTTAGGAGGGGCAGGTCCTGTCTGACCAACCTGATCTCTTTTTACGATCAGGTGACCCACCTGGTGGATGAGGGGAAGGCTGTGGATGTGGTCTATCTGGACTTCAGCAAGGCCTTTGACACTGTCTCCCATAATGTACTCCTGGAAAAGCTGTTTGACCATGGCTTAGGAATGTGTACCCTCTTCTGGGTTAGGAGCTGGCTGGAGAGCCGGGTCCAGAGAGTGCTGGTGAACAGAGCTGCATCCAGCTGGCGGCCAGTCACCAGTGGTGTTCCCCAGGGGTCTGTGTTGGGTTCAGTCCTGTTTAACATCTTTATTGATGATTTAGATGTGGGGATTGAGTGCATCATCAGCAAATTTGCTGATGCCACCAAGTTGAGAGGGAGTGTTAACCTGCTGGAAGGCAGGAGGGCTCTGCAGAGGGATCTGGATAGACTTGAGAGATGGGCTGATTCCAGTGGGATGAAGTTCAATAAAGCCAAGTGCTGGGTCCTGCACTTTGGCCACAACAACCCCATGCAGTGCTACAGGCTGGGCACAGAGTGGCTGGAAAGCAGCCAGGCAGAAAGGGGCCTTGTAGTACTAATTGACAGGAAGCTCAACATGAGCCAACAGTGTGCCCAGGTGGTCAAGAAGGCCAATGGGATCCTGGCCTGTATCAAAAATAGCATGGCCAGTAGGACCAGGGCAGTGATCCTTCCCCTGTACTCTGCGTTGGTGAGGCCACACCTTGAGTACTGTGTTCAGTTCTGGGCCCCTCAGTTCAGAAAGGATATTGAGGTGCTGGAGCGAGTCCAGAGAAGAGCAACAAGGCTGGTGAAGGGACTGGAGCACAAGCCCTATGGGGAGAGGCTGAGGGAGCTGGGGTTGTTTAGCCTGGAGAAGAGGAGGCTCAGAAGTGACCTCATCACTGTCTAGAACTCCCTGAAGGGAAGTTATAAGCAGGTGGGGGCTGGTCTCTTCTCCCAGGCACTCAGCAATAGGACAAGGGGGCACGAGCTTAAGCTCTGCCAGGGGAAATTTAAGTTGGATATCAGGAAAAATTCTTTCCAGAGAGAGTAATTATGCATTGGAATGGGCTGCCCAGAGAGGTGGTGGATTCAACATCCCTAGAGATTTTTAAATGCAGATTGGATGTGGCGCTGAGTGCCATGATCTAGTAAATGGACTAGAGTTGGACCAAGGGTTGGACTTGATGATCTTGGAGGTCTTTTCCAACCCAATCGATTCTATGATTCTATGATTCTATGATTCTAGGACAAGGAGTGGTAGTAGCCCAGCAGGACAGCAAAATTGAGCAGGGAGAAGGGATACAAAACTTTGTAAGTAAAAACCCATTAAAAATAAAAAATGTTTAATTTTAAAACTTCAACAACAAGTCTGTCTTATGTATGCAACTTCTCCGGTTCAGGGTATTCCTCAAGCTCTGTTCTCTTTGGAGGTTCATTCCAGCATTTTCCTACCTATGGTCTATTTCTTATTTATATGATGATCCCTTTGCTCTGGAAAAATATTCTGTATTTGAGCATTTTCATGCATGCTTCCTCTGATATGCAGGAGATTGCATCTGTTAATATCTTAATATTTCATACATTTCATACAATTTCAAATCACTTTGTGCCCATCTCAAATTAAATATGAAAAATAAGTTTGATGCAAGATTGATTACTGTTATCTTGTTTTCAAGAAAACTTCTGGTCCTTTAAATATTCAAGTGTATCTAATTTTGTTTTTCTACTTGTTCTAAATGCTAGATTTTACATATCATGAAAAATATTTTCTTAGTCTATTCAACCCTTTGGATATGTAGGCCAGTACTTCCTGCAATTCGAAGTTTCCCTTTTCTTTCCATATGGCTGTATTTATTGTGTGAACTTAAGAAAAGTGTTTCTGAACTAAGTGTTTAGACACTAGGTTACTGACCAGTTGTGCTGGTCTAAAGATGTGTTGGTTTAAAGGTAAAGCAGCAGGAGAAACGAACCCAACATAAAACAGATTATAAGTCAGAGTTACAATTTAATAACAATATTACAATAAATACAATGGCACAAAGAGAAATTGGTTTTAACTCACAAAACCCCAGAAGTATGACCCAGCACCCTAGGGCACATACAAAGGGGTTTGTTAGCTCCTGTGCTGAACCGCACATGGTTCCCCCAAGTCCAAAGTAAAAGGAATTGAAAAACCTGTTGGTGCAGCTGACGGTTGCAGTCTAGTGAAGAGTGATGGTCATAGTCTGGTTGAAAGTGGTGGTCTCCTCCTGTCAAGGTTCTGGTCCTCCTCTGGATCTGACAAGTGGTTCCCCAAGTCCCAAAACCCCCAAGATTATATCCCCTCAGGTCCAGGTGGGACTGTCCAGTACCTCCCTCAGGGAGGAGAGTTACACAAGGAGTAATCTCACTCAGTGAGTCATAGGATATTTGGAATCATTGATGGTCCATTAGCAGACATGCCCCCTCAGGCTGGATGTGGAGGTGCTAACGACATGCTGGAAGTGAGTTATCACAGCTCTTATCTCACAGGTGTCTTTCACACCTAGCTCACACCTTGAAGGGTCGAGTGTGCCCTGGGCAGCTACTGGAAATGGTCCATTGTTAACAGTTTATGGGAAATTAATAGTGGGTGTAGAATATGTAGCTTTGGTCACCCCCCCCCCCCCCCCGCCCCCCCCAATGATAAACTGGTCCCACCTCTGAACTATGACAAAAGGTAAACTGGAAGAAGAAATGAACCTAACTCAAAAAGATTACAAGTCAGGGTTACAATAAAAAGATTACAATAAATTCAATAATACAGGGAAAAATTGGTTTTAACCCACCAAAACCCAGAAGTATAACCCAGCATCCTGGTCCACAAAGAGAATGGTGTTCGTTAGCCCCTATGCTAAGTCCCACGTGGTCTCCCTTGAGTCCCAAGTAAAAGGAAAGTAAAACCTATTGGGTGCAGTCTGGTCAAAAACAGTGCTCGCAGTCCTGTTGAGGTTCTGGTCCTTCTCTGGTTCCGACAATTGGTACCAGAATGCCCAGTGCTGCCCCTAGGGTGGGGAGTTCCACAATGGGTATCTGACTCTGTGAGTCATGGGATATTTCTGGAATCCTTGATGGCCCATTAGCAGACATGACCCCTCAGGCTGGGTGTGAAGGTGCTAACAACTCTCAGGGTGGGGGAGTTATCACAGCTCCTATCTCACAGGATTCTTTAACACCCAGGTTGTAGTCTGAGGGGTCAGGTGTGCCCTGGGCAGCTGCTGCAAATTGGTAACCATTCATAAGAAATGAGCTAGAGGGTGTAGAACACACAGCTTTGGTTACATCCACATAGTGACAAACCAGTCCCAGCTGCTGACTAGGACACCACTACAGGCCAGAGCATGTATTTGAGGAGGATATTTGTTTTACAAAACTTCACTTTTGATTTTGGGAGGCCTACTAGTTGGAATTATCAGTTGGACTACTAGAAACAAAAACCACTTTGTGAACTGTTTTTTATGTGGAGGAACAGGCTCCTAGATTCTGCTGTCTGCAAAACAATTTGGGTTTGCTAGAACAAGAAATTTTATGGGAAAATTTTTAGGTAAATACTGATTCCTCATTGTATGTATGTGTGGCCAAACTTTGCAAACGAAGATTTGGGAAGGGCTCTCCCCACGTGGGTGTGCCCTTCGAGCCTGCACAGTGGATTTTTTAGGTGAGGCACAGCGTGTGCAGAACTGGCCCCACCGTTTAAGTCCTAAAGTCCATCTGCCATGGCCAAACAAGCTTGGACAGTGACAGTGAAGTCCTTGGGACTGTCTATGGCACCCGGTACTAATCGGAGCTGACCCTGCTGAGCATCCAAGATCTGACGGGATCGGATGGCAGAGAGGCATTGAACTGCCTGGTACGGTCTCCACTGAGACTCGAACTCACGACCTTGTGATCAGAGTCCAGAGTGCTCACCATTACACCATGGGACCGCCCTTTCCTCATTAAGAAATTCTGGAAAAAGATAAAAATACAAACCACTTTTGTTAAAGATCTACAGACTCAAAGGTCTGAAGACTATATATAAATCAGAGCAATAATTTGCATATTTGAGAAATATGCCTAATACCATTTACATAGTTTGCTCTTTTTTCTTTTTCCTTTTTTTATTAACATGTTCTTTTCATGATTTTTCAGAGACTTACCACACCAGAATATGTATATTAAAAATATGATATGTTTCATCTTCATAAGAACTTAGTAATTTTTAAAATATATTTTGAAAATGTTTGCTACCACAATTTGTGTCATCATTCTCCACTTCATATGTTAGGAAACAAACAACTTTCTCAGATAATGTGTCTGTCTTAACACCTTTGCTAGGATGATTCTGGACTTTTAGCTGGTAACAGAAGGTCAATGACAAGCATGTAACATAATGTTATATATAATTGCAAAAGTAAAAAAGGAAAGTATTTGAAATTTTTGTTATCTACCATTCACAAAAATTGTGAAGTATATTGCTGAAATGGGGGGGGGAATGTCACAAACTATAACAAATTTTGTAATTCTATGCATATACAAGGATATTAAATCAGATGTATGTACTATATAGAGGAGACATGGACAGTGCAGAACAAGGAGGAGGAAAAGCAGAGACCTTCTTTCCTAAAAATAGTGCTGAATGTCAGAACATGACATGATGGATTTCATAGACTACTTGCTTCTAGGAAAGCATAGTGGAGGAAAATATTTAGGTCACCTCTGCAACCCAAGACTGAACCCAGCCTGCAAGTTACTTACATAAATTAGATATTACACTATATAACCATTGAATAATACTTGATACTAATCTTGTTTGGCAGTAGACTCAGCCTTTTCTCTACCAAATACTTGTGTTTGGATACTTTTTATTATGAGTAAAAACTCTGAAGTCAGTTTGTACTCAGGCGTACACTGTTTATCGGTTTCTTTGGGTTTTTGTTTTTTTGTTTGTTTGTTTTCATGCTCACAAGGTCTCATTTACTGTTGGATTAAGACCCAGAAAAATTACAATTCCTCATGCAGGAACTGAGTGACATGACCTGATGATCAGGAATCTACAAGACAGCTGGAGAAGTTATGACCCTTTCATGGCGTAACAAGTTCTATACCTACCTTGCGGTGTTGCTGCCTTCCAGCTTTGCATTTTTCTGGACATTTTACCTTTTCATGTCAATATTTTTCTCTTTAATATTGCAGCTACTGTTTACCACTGACTCAACAGTTCCAGTGTTTTGTTTCTTCTTTTTTTGATATTTTATGGTCTTAACTCTGATACTCGTCCAAAGCTCAAAAAATTATTCTTGAAGTAAATCTAAACTAAGGTACCATGACTGTGGTTTGGAAAACTAGCTTTTAGGCCCTGTCATCTGAACACTGGCCTCTAAGGAAAATAGAAAGTGGGAAATCAAACATATTGGCTGCAGATACTGGTATTTCCAAGAATGTATTCTAGACAGGGCAAAGGCAATGTTATTGTCCCTGCAGATCTTCATCTCCAGCCCTTAGATTGTCCTCTTTGTTCTCACCCTAAATAATTATCCAGACCACAATTCTGTCACCAAACCCTACTTGGCACTTAATCTGCTCCTTAGAGTATTACCAGGTAGTAATTGATGACGTTGTTTTGCTGACTGTCAAATTGCATGGTACCACTACCTTGCTTTGGCTCATTGCATGTATGAACAGAGGCTTTATGTCCAGGAGGAGAGTCAGGTACTATGTGTCACCAGTTTTACTGCTACAGACACACTTCTTTTTACTTTGCATCTAGCTGCTTATGCCTAAAGCATCTCCGTATTAGGATATGTAAATATACTTTTAGATGGTTATACTGCCCGCTCCACTGGCCTTTATATTGCCAAGAATTTGGTTCATAAAGTGATAATGAGAACTTCTGGCTTCTCTCCTCCTTTTGGTCTTAAATAGCTCATATACATTTTTTTCCCTTCCTTGAATTACATGCTAGTAGTTCTAAAGAATCTGCTGATGTTTATCACAGGACACCACTGAGATCACAAAACATCATGTATTGATTTTCATCAACAATTTATTGCAGAAAAAAAAGGAAGATAATCACAAGCAGCACTTCAAGCAGAGACATATATTCTGCTATTAATTTTGATGCTAACACCTAGAGAAGCATTTAGTTCTGCTTTTGAAACTATTAGTTATGTGATGAAAATTTTAAGAGAAACTTGGGTTTTTCCCAAATGTTTTCTTTGGTTTGACTAAGCATCATTTTGTAGCAAGTGTTCTAAAAAAGTAAAAGATCATATTGTATTCCTTCTCCAACCCCCGCCCCAAAAAAAAAAAACAAACCTGAAACCCAACAGAAACAAAAGCCCAACACACCAATCCAAAAAACCTCAACAAAAACACATGGGCTTAAAATAGTTTCTTTTTCTGAAAACAAATCTGTTGATTTGTTGTGTTCTTTTTAGCATGAGGTGTGTGATGTGCTATTTCTAAATAAATGGTGCTATAAGACAAGCATATGCTGTTCTATGTCATATGCTGCAGGTGCTGCATAAAGGCTTGCATAATGTACCACCTGAAACTCAGAGAAGCAATTTTCTTTAAAATTCCAGATTGTGGAGGCCTAGCTCATGTTGGCAAGAACCTACTGATGCAAGAAGTTCCATGAAAACCCCTCCTTTCAAGTAAGTGCTAACTTAATGAGCAAGATTTATCGGTCATCTCCTAGCTTCCAGTGTATTTTTGCATTAACCACCCCCCACCCCCCATATTGACTTCTATATTTTTATGTCCTCTATCCGTATAAGACTATGTAGAATACAGGGGGTATTAGTAAGTATTTAGGATTACAATATTTATTGGATTAAATCAAGTATTAAATCAGAAAGATCTCTGCTATACATGTAGTTTTTACTTGTAATAATGTTGAACTTTATTGATGTATAGGTCGGCCAGTTGTTTACGTAGATGACAGGACAGAAGACTTACATATACTTGCTGTATATCAAGGACAGCAGTTGAGGCAGATGGTAACAGCATCTAATATGGAAGGTAGGTAGGAAACTGATGGTGGTTTTCTGGTCCAGATATGTAATTTGAGCTTGTATTATAAAATACTATGCTTCCATTTATAGAATGTGGAATTCTGCAGTGCTGCCTTTGATAAACTGTTTTAATCTGTACTGAAATGATTCCTGTTTAACTCCTCCCCAGTCTGCTACTTTTAGAATCTGAGTTTCTTGTGATAGAGACCATTGCAAATTTAATTTGGCGTAACATGAATTTTCTGCTTAAATAAAAAAAAAAAAGAAGAAGAAAGACATTACAAAATTATTATTGTGTTACTAGGTTATGTGTATCTTCTCATGCCAGCGGTGAGGACAATTTTGGAGAAAACTAAACCAGATTTAGACTGAATTATTAAATTTTAATTGCCTAGATTTGAAAACAGCCTTTTAAAGAAACCACTGTTATGCTGTTATCAGAATGAGAGGACTTCACAATGTCAACAGGAAGCTATGGTTTTAATCTCAAATGAACTGAACATAGGTCCAGTTGCTAAAGGTGTGGGTAATGTAAGCATTACACAGGAATTAATGCAAAATTCTTCTAGACTACACAGTATATGATCATCACTAGTGGAAGAACTTCATAGAAATTGTTCAGTGAAATGTGGACCAAAAGGTTTATGTATTACCTTAAGTGGGTGATAATTGCAGGGTTGGTGTACTCAGATAAATTGCAACAATGGTTGTACAGAAACACCATTGTTTTTATTCTAATGTAAGGAATGAGTCACCTAGGGTAAAATGTATGGGGCTTTTTTACAAAAAACTTTATGCACATGCATACATTTATATATATATATACATATATATATATATACATTTTTATATATATACATACATATACATTTTTATATATATGAAACACATAGTATCTCTGTAGTATGTGCACTGTTTACATATACTATTATACGCATGTTTACACATATGCATGCACACACTTACATATTGTCAAGGATACTTCCCTGTCCAACTGGAGCCACTGTGGCAGTCACTCTCACACCACCTGAGCAGAGTCACAGACATCAAGATACTTAAAATAATTTAATGATGGTGCAATAAGTAAATAACAAACTAAAAAAAAAAAATTCCAGATCAAACTGGGTGCCTCCCAAGAGGGGCCCTGAAGAGTGAACCACTGGGCTTTTACACCCTGACAGTCTGAGTGCAGGAAAGTCTGGAGTATATAGGCTCCTGTCTGGACCACTGGGCAGCCCACAGGTCTTTGGAGCCTTTGTGATGCAAAGGTTGGCAGATCAAGGCCTCTTGCCCGGGCCTCAGGCTTCTGCCCCCCAGAGCTCAACCTGCTGTTCCCATTGCAGCCTGCACACTGAGCTACCTACTACCTCAAAAGTACATCTGTATTTATAAATATACATACATGCATATATATTATATATAAAAGTTAAATAACTTAAATGAACCCTGACTTCAAGTTGGGTTGGACAACAACAAAACAAGCTAAAACTGCTAACTGCATGCTTTTTGCCAACATTTTATTGGTGGTTGATGTGATACAAATAGAAACATCCTATTCTGATGTTCTATTTGTAGTCTACTTTTATTCTACAAAATAAATTAGGGGTGTCATCATCAATATCATCCCTGGTACTGCATTTAATTTCCAGCAGAGTCATGATTATTCACTACTTCTCACATAATCACAGAATCGTTTAGTTTGGAAAATACCACTGAGATGACATCAAGTCCAACCTTTGGCTGATCACATAAGTACGCCATCTTCTTGAGCACTTCCAGGGATGGAGACTCCACTACCTTCCTGAGCAGTCCATTCAAAAATATTTAACAGTCCCCTCTGTGAAGAAATTCCTCCTAATGTACAGCCTGATCCTTCCCTGGCACAACTTGAGACTATGTCCTCTTGTCTTGTTGCAAGTTGTCTGGGAGAAAAGACCGACCCACACCTTGCTACAACCTCCTTTCAGGGAGTTGGAGAGAGAGATAAGGTACCCCCTAACCCTTCTTTTCTCCAGACTAAACAACCTCAGCTCCATCAGCCACTCATCATAGGACTTGTGCTCCAGATTCCTCGCCAGCTTTGTTGTTCTCTGGACACACTACAGACCCTCAATGTCTTTCTTGTTGTGAAGGTCTCAAAACTGAATGCAGTACTCAAGGTGCAACCTCACTAGTGCTGAGTACAGGAGAACAATCATTCTCTTAATTCTGCTGTCCACTTAATGCTTGATACAAGCCAGAATACCATTGGCCTCCTAGGCCACCTGAGCACACTACTGACTCGTGTTCAGCCAGCTATCAACCAGCACCTGCAGGTTCTTTTCCACTGGGTCACTTTCCAGCCTGTAACACTGCCTGGGTTCGTTGTACATAGAGCTCAGCACTTGGCTTTGTTGAACCTCATGCCATTGGCCTTGGCCCATCAATCCAGCTTCTACAGATCCCTCTGCAGAGCCTTTCTATCATCCAGCATATCAACACTCACCCAACTTGGTGTTGTCCATTAAGTTTTTGAGGGTACATTTGATTCCCTCATACAGATCACCAATAAAGATATTAAACAAGACTGGGCCCAATAGTAAACCCTGTGGAACATTACTAGTGCCCAGACACTAATGAGATGCAGCGCAATTCCCCACCACTCTCTGGGCCCAGCCATCCATCCAGTTCTCAGCCCAGCAAAGAGTTTGCCTGTTCAAGCCACAGGCTGCCAGCCTATTCAGGAGAATGTCATGGTAGACATGATCAAAGGTTTTGCTGAAGTCCGGGTAGGATACATCTACAGTCTTTTCCTCATCCACCAGATATACAATGTGGTGATAAAGGAGATTGGGTTAGTTAAGGCTGGACCTGCCTTTCCTAAAGCCATGCTGACTGGCTCTGATCTCTTGGCTGTTCTATTTGTGCTGAGTGATCACACTGAAGATGATCTGTTTCATAACCTGGCCAGCCACCAATATTAGGCTGATGGGCCTGTAGTTCCCTGGATCCTCCTTCTAGCCCTTCTTATGGATGGGCCTCTCACTGGCCAACTTCCTGTCATTTGGGACCTCTTGGGTCAGCTGGAACTGATAATAAATAATGGAGAGCAGCTGAGGCAACTCTTCAACCATCTCTCTCATTACTTTTGGATGAGACTCGTCTGGTCCTGGAGACCCATGACTGTCTAAGTGACACAATAGTTCACTATTTGCTTCTGGATTGCATGGGGTCTGTTCTGTTCCCTGTCCCTGTCTACCAGCTCAGAAGGGTAGTTGCCCTGAAGATAACCAGCCTTTCTGTTAAAAGCTGAGGCAAAGAAGGCATGGAGTAGCTCAGCCTTTTCCTCATACTTGGTGACAATGTTCCTTCTGGTGTCCAATAAAGAATGGAGATTCTCCTTGGCCCTATTTTTGCTGTTAAAGTATTTATAAAAATGCTTTTTATTGTCTTGTACAGAGTAGCCAGATTGAGTTCTAGATGTGCATTCGCCTTTCTAATTTTCTTTCTTCATGACCCAATGACATCCTTGTACTTTTCCTGAGTTATTTGTCTCTTTTTTCAAAGGTCATACACTCTCTTTTTAAACCTGAGTTCCTATGTAAGCTTCCCGTTCAGCCACACCAGTCTTCTTTCCTGCCACCTCATCTTTTTGGCACATGGGGACAGCCTGCTTATGCAGCATTGAGAGTAAGGGAAACGGTTCCTGCCTGTCCCTCAGAGCTAGGGAGCACTGAGAAAGAGATCTGGTCAGTCCAGGAGATGAGAGACAAAAATGATTTGTTGTGAAATGCACAAGGGTTTTATGAGGTCCCAGGGGGAAAGGTGCTAGAGCTGGAACTGGATTGGGTAAGAACTCCGGATGGAGAAATGGCTTAGGTGCTTGGCTAGCAAATAGGAAAATGGAGGGGCCAACACCCAATAAAAATCCATGGTTTGGGGACAGACGGGGGTGGTGGTAGCCAATAGGATTAGGACGGGGTAGAAGCCGGCAACAGTGGCAGCCATGCCACCCTGGGTGGCACTGAGTACATGAGGCAGAGGCATTCCAGCACAGAATCTGCCTCTTCAGCCTGGTTGAGTGGTCTATAACAGACTCCCACCAGGATATATCTGCCTTGTTAGCCTTCTCCCTCTCTCATACCCATGGGCACTCAACCTTATCATCCCTCCAGATGCTTCATGATTGGAGAGATCCACTGCTCTGTCCTGGGCTGCTCGTCCTCTCCCTGTCTGGTTGGAGTGCACATTTGCAGATGATCACAGGCTGGCGTATGGAGCTGTGAGAGCTCCAGGGATGCCATCATGGACACATGGGCCCTGACTCAAAGTCCTCCCCCAAAGTCACATGGGACAGAATTCCTTATCCAGGAAACAGAAGTGGATATCAGAGAGAAGATAAGGCGGATCACATGGATCAGGTGCTGGGCGTGGCCCCATGAGGACACTGGTTAGCTCCTGTTCACACCATTCTGACCTCTGTATCACCTTTCCAACCTGTTTCCCCACACTTTTCTTGTCTCAAACCACCCTGATTCCCAGCTGTCTTTCCTCTGGTTACTCCCTTGAACATACCACAAGAAGCCTTATGCACCTGCACCCTATGAAGCATCAGGCAGACACGGGCAGTGATCCCTCAGTTTGTGGTACTATCTGGAAAGCTCCCCAGCCTCATAGATGTAGGTGTCCTCCAGTCCAGGAGCAGAGGCTCCCTAGTACACCAGTGGGTGCTGGTGGCACTGTATTAGGTACCAGCACTCCCCACTCTCACCCCATGTTGTCTCTAGGGTCCTTCATTGAGGTGGTGGTGTTATTTGGGTTTCTTGATCTGTCTTTTTAATTCCCTCTGTGCTCCTCTCCTTGCATGGACTTAGGCTGTTTTATGACATCATGTTAGTTATTTTTACCTTAACAGACCAGAAATATTCCATATATGTTGTGTCCCTGTGCAATGACATTTAATTCAAATGTAAAGTGTGTTGTAGCTCCCACATCAAAATGATGAAGATAATATATCGTGAGTTTTGCAAGAAGTCTACATTGCATATGGCTTCACTTAGAATAACAGTGTATCATTTACATTGTAAAGATGTTTTAGAATCATGAATTCATATGCTGCACTAAAATTAAATCTAGCTTTGGCTGTTTAGGAGAGCAATGGTCTGACTTCTTTTTTAATCTTTAAAATAATCTACTGCAGGTAGAGTATGTCCAAACAGTATTGAAAGCAGGTTATAGTTTGAGGACCATTGAAATCAACTCACAAAACCACATCTGAGATTGATCACCACAGTTCTGTTATGTTTCTACTCTAGAATTATGAACTGCTGTTTTTAAAGAATCTCTTTTACTTACACTACTCTTCTGCAATAGTGGTAAATTACACTAAAATGAAACTTAGTTAATTCAAATATGTTTTACTTCAAATACTCCTGGGTGGGTGGCTGAGATTTATTGACTCCTTTACAAAAGTCAGAAGACCACATTCGGTTCTTGAAGACACCAAAACCTCATTGGATGGTGTGAGTTGTTCTACCCTGTCAGCAGCTCGAGGTTCTTCCTGATTGACCGGAGTGGTAGCTCCTAGACTCATGCAGGAGGGAGAGAAGAGTGTTGCTTATTTCTTCTAAGCATATTTATGCTAATGTGTAGGTTATGGTTACTTCCTCTCCCCCCATCACATGTTTGCAATGCACATTCTCCAAAGGTTTCTCAATTTCCTCCAACACTTACTGAACATACAGATTCCCAGTGCTGTGGAGAATGGGTGAAACATCAAAAATCTGATTTTAAGAAACCTACTTTAACCTTATGTTTGTTGGTGTATTTTTGTGATTGAAGTAAACAGAGTCACAGCCTACCAACAAAATGGCTTTGTATTTTCTTCTTTAAAAGGGTCAGTGCATTGCACTGATTTATGCTTTGTGGAATTTAACAGGCAATGGATATAACTTACTATACTTGTGTGTGATGAGATGGTATTATTTTTGGTTCGTGTCTGGCCTTGCAGCCTGCCAAGTTATAGAAAAACAAGAACTTATAATTGAGACTTTGGCCTTGAAGGTAAAACCTCTTGTGTACACTGAAAACTGTTTTGCGGCCTGGCAGGCCTCTATTTGGGCATGTCCTGGGCACATACACCCAGACAGATGTCACAGACCAAGGGTGTGAAAACTAGACAGTCCCTGCTGCAGAGGCGTGTGTGTGTGCTGGCACCAAAGGTAACGTTGCCTCTTGTGGGGATGCCTGCTAAGAATGTTGAGCCCACTGAACAGCAAGGATGCGGCAGAACCTTGGGGTCAGTATGTATAGTAACTGTAAGTAACTTATGAATGACTGGGAGTTGTCCTGGGGTTTGTTTCTTTCCTTTTTTCAGTTTTGTCTTTTGTGTGGTATTTATGTGCAACAAAATGCAGTTTGCTTGAACTTTAAACAATGTCTGGTTTCAGCCCAGAATTCTTTTGAACCCACCCTGGAACACCTGCTTAAACATTCTGAGGCAACAGACATTGTGCTTATGCAATAGTTAAGAGCTAAGCCAAATAGGGACTAGTTGGAAGGAATATTCTTGCTAACTTCTCAATAGATGAGATCATTTCCTGGCTTTGGCACAGTCCAGGCAGATCTGAAGGAAGGTAGTTTGCTTCCAGAAAAGTCTCTCAGCAGTTAATTTTTGGGGTTGTAATTATACTTCACAGTAAAAAGATGATTATAATACATATATTCATTTCCTTTCTAATTATGCAATGAGGAATACAGATTTGCAAAGATGAATGTTAAAATTAATCCTTGTAAACAATCAATCTGGACTGAGCTAGGCATCAAATGAACAGGATCTAAAATATTTTAGAAGAATTATTCCATCTGTTTTATTTACTGTAACTTTGAAGAAATTTATGCTGTATGGTCTGTTTAGGTGGAAACTACATTTATCATGACAAGACAGATTTGATAAAATAGCAGTAACCAGCAAATGATTACATCTTCAGCTGGTTCTCCTATTTAGCACACTGTGTTTAAATGCTGTTTTAACATAAACACTTGTTTTCCAAACAGGCATTTTAGCTTATATCAACCGTGCTTTTAGTTCAATCATGTCATGTTCTCTTCAATACAGTGTGCAAAGCAGACAGGTATTCATTCTTATTGTTACAGTCATATGTTTCTGAGGAAATATTTTTGTAACATTTGCTTGTAGACTCAGACATTCACATATACACTAATGGATATAAAAACAGAAATTCCTTTTGTGGATAAAAGTGGTAGTGGCTGGTATGCAGAACAGACCTATTCCTGGTTCCTGATGTTGAGGAAAGACCTGACAGGAAAGTAACATATCTGAGCTAGAAATTTTTAGATGTGCTGTACTTTAACACTAAAGCTCTCAACAGTATATCTACACTTATGCCAATGCATAAAATGCTGTGAAAAAGTGGTGTCAATTCCCAGTAATGCTGTGAATGCCACTCAAGTATAGTTAAAAACTTGTGCAGAAATCTTGTGTTAATAACATTTTGCATTAAGCATTTATAATCCACCCTCTTATGACACCAAAGGGCATTCCATAAATTGTGCTCTTGGTTGAAGGCTTTTTATTATTATATTTGAAGTTTTCATGCCTTCAGAAAAACCCAAGGAAGTGTCTATTGACTCCACCTTGTTGTGGCAGTGAAATCATCTAATGAGGAGAAGTTTAGCATGAGTCTCCTACATATGCCTTCTTGTGTTTGTATCGCTTGTATGGAAATATATTTGCAGCTGATACTCTGTCAACATATGCAAATAAAAAGCTTTTATGTTGCTTAAATTAAGATATTTCACTTTGTTAAATTTGTCTAGGCTTAATGTACTCTGTATGCCAATTTTATGCATTTAAGAAAAGGGAGCTGTTACCTCTACCTGTAGATGTTCACTGGATTATGCTCATAAATTGCACCTTCAGGATCCTTACCAAAGTGACCATGAGTTATAATTTGTCTAACCGACTTCCATTGTTTTGCCAGACATTTTGGCAATTGATGCAGAGAATGCCATCATGACTGTCAAGGAACATTACATATGGATCACTGCAACAATTTTTTGTGTAAGAAAAGTTAATCTTCCAGAAAAACTGAGTAACCTGTAGGAAAATAGAAAGAAAACAGACCAATGTATTAAGCTATTTTATTTATTTTCATAAAATATCTTGCAGATAGAGTTTTCCCTTATAATCTACTGTTTCCTTTTATCAAAGTAATATTTTTTTCCATTTTATATATGTAACAAGTATGAATACCCCATGGCGAGCAAAGGTGAGAACTCCAGAACCTAGGAAGCTACAGCTCCTAAGAAGATTACAGAGATGTTTTTAAATTACCAAAACTTAAAATGCCCTCCAGAACATGAGGATGTGACTGCTTAAACCCAAGGATGGCTCTGATGCAGTGAAGCTATGTTAATTTGGATGAGAATTCTGTTGAAACAGTCAAGTTGTGAGACAGAGCTGTATGATGAGCCTTCCCTGGGTCTTGGCAGCTGCTTTGGGGTTCAGAACCTTGCTTGGTGTCCCAGCAGAGCTATGACTCAGCAATCAGCCAGCCATTGCCTGTGTGTGCACCACACACCGTAGCCAGGCCCTGGACCTTCTAGATGTCAGTTGTCTGGTCTAGCCCTAGTTGCTGGGGTGGGGCGGGGGGGAAGGTGGGGGGCAGCCCTTCGTAGGCTGGTGTGATAGGTTTGATCTAGGCTTCCTTAGTAACCAGCTGTAACTAGGGAAGTGGGCATTATGTAGGTATTCCACACATCTTTTCCACATAACGGGAGGGAAGAGTTTAGTTTTAGGTTTGCTGCTTTCAAGGGAGGCACAGGGAAGCAGAAGACAGCCTAGACAGAGATCTTTTATTTAGCTTGGTTCTGTCCCTTGGGGTGGTGAGACTGTATCCTTGCCATTTTTTTTTTCAAAGCTTTGATTGTATTCCATTTGTTGTGTGTTTTTGTTCCTTCTCCTTCCCATCCCCTTTTTCCCTTTCTCCCTCCCTTCCCTGAGGACCCCTGGGTGGGTACAATTATGTGTGTAGTGATAAATGTTAGAATATATATATATATATATATCCATTAACTCAGTTTCATTTGAGTTCTTGCCATCTTTTCAGGGTTTTTTTTCTCCAGTCCGAGCAGTCCGGGCTTGGCGGGAGAAAGCTGGGCTAAACCCAAGACAGCTGGTCTCTCTGCTGCTGTATGCTGAGGCAGGCAGACTGAGGCCCTGCTACAGTTTTCAAGAAGAAATTGTGGCTGAAAAATCTTAGTCTGGCTGAAGAAAACATAGAGAACTATTGCTTATAGGGAAGAAAGTCTAATGGGTGGGAGCCATGTTGAAGAAGGGGTTGTTAAAAACAACTGCCCATGATGAAAAAAGTAATTCTTCATTCTTTCTGGCACTGGATGATACTGTTTTTTGACATGAGACCACAACTGAATATCCATATTTGAAACAGTTAATGCTCCAGTTGTTTCTCAGGATCTAGTCTGTCTTCCTATCTGCCCTGTCTTCCAATCTGCCATAAGTGTTGCTTATACGTCATTTACAAACCCATGCCTGTCAAACCCAAATGGCTTAAACTAAAACTCTGAAATGATAGATCTTCACTAATGAAGCCCATTGTGACGGAAACAGCACAAGAAGCACTCACACAAACAGCTGAAGTGGCTTATCAGAGGCTGTTAAAGTGTTTGGTCTCTAAAAAGAAATGGCTTCAATAGAGTTAGCATTTTATCAAAGTGGCCAGTCCAAATTTCACAGAGAGATCCAGCACAAAAATAAAGTATAGGAATTGAATAGAAATAAATAAGAAGAGGAAACAGAGAAGTTTGTATGCTACAAAGTATGAGCTGAACCTGAGAAGTAAAGGATGGGGCCAGTTCCGTGCATGCTGTGCCTCACCCAAAAAATCCACTGTGCAGGCTCAAAAAACACACCCACGTGGGTAGAGCCCTTCCCAAATCTCCGTTTGTGAAGCCTAGCCATACACATATACATACACATAAGCTGGTGTTCTAGTTCAGCGGGTGGAACCAGTTTATCACGGGGGGGGTGGGGGGGTGGGGGGGTGTGTGTGTGTGACCAAACCTATGTATCCTACGCCCTTTATTCATTTCCCAAGAACTGTTAACAATGGACCATTTGCAGCACCTGCCTAGGGCACACCCAACTCCTCAGGGTGTGAGCTGGGTGTGAAAGAAGTCTGTGAGATAAGAGCTGTGATAACTCCCCTCCAGGGAGTCATTAGCACCTTCACACCCAGCCTGAGGGGGTGTGTCTGCTAATGGGCCATCAACAATTCCAACATAACCCATGACTCACAGAGTCAGATGACCCATTGAGTAACTCTCCGCCCTGGGGGAGGTACTGGGTGCTCCGACCTGGGCTTGAAGGTACATAATCTTGGGGTTTGAAGACCTTGGGGGACCACTCATCAGATCCAGAGGAGGACCAGAACCTCAACAGGAGAAGACCACCACTGTCAACCAGACTGCAACCACCACTCTTCATCAGACTGCAACTGTCAGCTGCATTAACAGGTTCTTCACTTCCTTTTACTTTGGACTTGGAGGAACCACGTAGGTCTCAGCACAGTGGCTAACAAACACCATTGTGTTTGTACTGCAGGGTGGTGGGTTACATATCTGGGTTTTGTGGGTTAAAACCAATTTCTCTTTGTGCCATTGCATTTATTGTACTATTGTTATTAAATTGTAACTGATTTACAATCTCTTCTGTGTTGGGTTCATTTCTCCTGCTGGTTTACCTTTAAACCAGCACAGCTGGAAACATTGTGGGTGTATTCAGAAACCACTTTCAATAGATGTTTTTGTTTTATAGTGCTGTGTCTTCTCTTGAAAACAAAAAAAAACTTGATGGATTGTGACTACTCATGAGTACTGGAAAGAGATTCTGAAATTTTGTAGGTCAGATTTGAAATCTATGAGGAAATACTCTTAAAAAATGCTGAAAGTCACAGAAGAAATTCTCAGACCTTGCAGATATAGCCTTCAGGCTATTCCTGGAGACCCTTCTCAAGAAACAAATGGTTTGCCTACTAGTGAGAAGAAAATGTTGAAGTAAACTAGTGACATTAAAGCCCCTATGACTCAGAGAAAGACAACAAAGGTATTGTTAGACAGAAAAGGAGCACTTTTTGAAAAGTGCTATTTTGTCTTGAAGAAACTAGAAGACAAATTACATGAACTAACATTGAATTCTAAAATAAGAAAATATGGTAGAAAAATAATTTGAATTTTAAGGTTAATTATTGAAATAAAATTATTTTGCTAAATTTGATGTGTTTATGATTTCTAAAATTTTCTATGTTGTTATAAAATGAATCTGTGTGTCACTTTCTTCTGTCACTCTTGTGCCTCAACACTCGTTGTTGTTGTTGTTGTTGTTGGGTTTTTTCCCCCAAAAAAATATTTTGGAAATATCCACACATCAGCTGATAATTTTTTTTAAGTTAAAAAGAAATTTTCTAGAAATTGTAATTTTTACAAGGGAGCATTTAGGATCATTTGAAATGACTACACAAAACTGTTACTGTCATCTTTTAAGTCAAAGGAGCACGCTAGCTACATTATCTCTATAAAATACTGATCAGGTTTTGTAGTTTATTGGCACTATGAAGACTTGATTATAATAGGTAAATTGCTAGCAAAAAAGAAATAAAAGAGCTAGTTAAATCAGAGTATCAACATTAAAAAACCTGTTATAGGATGCAGTTTTATTTCTATGCTTGTATTTCCTTTGCAAAGGAAATGGAACCACTCCGATGCAATCCACAAGTTTCTGTTGTTTGTCTTCTGTCTTTAGTAGAAATCAATTACCCACAGAAGATTAACAAACTTTCATAGAGCAAAACATGATGGAATAATGCTTAAGGGAAAGGCTCTTCAGTAGTGAACTCTTCTTCTCACATGAGATTTGGTGAAAGACATATTTAGGATGTTAACACTCTTAAAAACTCCTTACATTACAAAACATTCATGAACATCTTCATTTTTCTATCAAAGAAAATATCATGGAAGAAAGGTTTTCTATAAAACAAGAGAAACTGCAATACGTATATTTTGTAGAACTATGTTAAGTGGAAAAAATATTAAACTATGGTTCACAAAACTAAAGAGGCTTGATACTTCCTAAAGTTCAATATCTGCAAATTTGATACCCACACCTGAAAACACTACCTCTTTCTAGTCAGTAATGCAATTCTAAGTATAGAGGAACAGAGTCTGAGGAAGTAATTTATCTTTGTCAGATATCTACATCAGAATTAAATGAATTGCAGTCCTGAAGTGCCTGTTTCTGTTTATTGGTAATGATGAACTCCTAGACCTCTAACAGAGCACATGAAAATCTCATTTCTCTCTATTGATTTTAAAGAGTGCCTAGATGAGTCTCTTCTTCAAAAATTTCAAATTTAAGATATTGAAAACAAGGGATTGTTAAGTGAAACTCAGTCAGTATTCATTCTAGTAGACTGGAGTTTAAAAATCTCTTGTGAAACAAACCTAAAAGCAATTCCAAGAATACACTTTGTCAGTTATACAAATCAGTGTAAAATGAAAACTTCCATATGATTTCCTCTTTTTGCTTTCTTGAAGCATGAAATTACCTGTTTTATTTAGTGAGTTTTTTCAAGCTATCAAGAATTCTACAAGATTGGTTAGAAGGATTTCACGTGTAGTTATTCTCTTTGCTAAAAATTGTTCCATGAAAGAAGATATGAAACATGTTTATTAGGTGTTTTAAGTAAAGAGATTAACAAAGGAAGAATCAAAGAGAGACAATGAGAGTCAAAGAGAGAGAAATGGCCCAAAGAAGTTTCCCTTGTGGAAACTTATGTAAGTTGTGTGGGCACTTCCTAAATTGATTGTTTGCACAAAGCAGGCAGAACAGGAACCTCTTCTTATTAGCACCTTAGGGTGCTAAAATAGTGTTAAGAAGAATAATGAAGTGCACACCATATCTTCTACCTTTATTTTTATCACGCTTGTCATCTGTCTTCATCCTTCTCATTTTCAATTTGAAGGAAAAATTCTGCTATTAAGTAACACTTTCTGATCTGCACCCTAGAAGCCCAGAGGACTTGTTTGTGCAAGCTTGCTGGTGATATAAACAGCAGGCTGCAGCTCACACATTTTTTCCAATTCAGAAGTGCTTGAACACCTAGCTCTCAGATGACTTGCAGCATGTTGTGTAAGAGTGGATAGTTTAACACAGCTCATAAGCCTTGTTTCATCATATTTCATATAGGAATGAAAAACATTCCATCTCTATCCTTTTGCAAGATATGTCCACAATTTATTCTACAGCTGTTCCTTTCAATGTGTTAATCATGAGTTTCGTACATATGTTCGTTGTCACATTGTATACACAATATACTTATTGGATCTTCATTGCAGATTTAAATAATTTCAAGCACAGCTCAGTAGATGAATGGCCAGATCTGTTAATCTCAAAATCTACATGAAAACTAAACTGATTAACTGAAAAAAACTGAATCAGCTCTTCTGTTTTTTATATAGCACCTGATCTTGTTTAATTGAATAGAAATAATCCAGTAATTTTCCCACCTTCTATTCACACTTTTACTTCTCCCTATAAAACCCTAACTCACACGAAACATGTGCTATTTACACATCATCACCCTCACACCTCCTGCTTTTTAATTTCATTGTAAGTCATTAAAAATAGACAGCATTTATCATAATAATTATTGTTCTTATGAGCTGAGTCACATTACCTATAAACTTAAAAAATATCTGTTTACATACAAGATATGAAGAGCAGGAAACAAATTGTCAAAAATGAGATCTTGAGTCCAGAACAAACTCCATATCTATATGTGTCTGTGTGTGAGGAGTGGATAGGGAACAGACAGAAACTGGGTTACTGCTTTCATCTTTCTGAGTTGCTTTTTAACATCTGTGTTGATACTCAGTTTAAGAACAGCAATTTTTTGATGAAATGGACCATAGCTGGTACAGCAATCCATTTCTACTTCCTGAGAATGAAGAGGAAAGAAAGAAATAACATAGATTAAAAGGTGTGCCTGAGTTACTGTGCCACCTGGGAAAGATCCTATACTGATGCACTTTATGAACAAATTCTTGCTCATGACTTCAGCCTAGAATTTTAACTAGAAAGCCTTACTGAAGAATTTGAAATAAAAATGCATGAAGTTTCCCAGATACTGAATTTTTTAGAACAATATATTTAGTCTTTACTAAAAATCCAGAAAAATTACCACAGAAACATTGGAATTGGAAGGGACGAATCAGGATCACTGAGACCAACTCCTGGCCCTGTACAGGATATCCCAAGAATAACGCCACGTGCCTGAGACCATTGTCCAAAATGCTTCTTGAACTCGGATGTGCTTGGTGCTGTGACCACTTCCCTGGAGAGCCTGTTCCAGCACCCAACCACCCTGTGAATTAATGGCCTTTTCTTGGTATCCAACCTAAACCTCCCCTGACTCGGCTTCATGCCATTTTTTTTAGTCCTGTTGCTGATTGTGAGAGTGAAGAGATTGATATTTGCCCCTCCGCTTCCTGTTGTGAAGATTTTGACGTATTGTCACAAGTGAAAAAAATGCATATGACACCGTATATTTAATCTACATATTTTGTGTGTTTAATTAACTATTTAAAAATAGTAAAATGTTCCATTCTCATTGAAAGATAACTGTTATGAAATAAGAAAATATGAACAAATTGCATAACAGGCATAATATTTTAAGATGCTGTGATTTATTGGAGAATTTTTTCTGATCACAGTTCATCTTTTCTCAGTAAAAACAATACAGACACGTAAAAATAATGGCAGAAATTACATTTTAAATCACTGTCTAAAATAATCTGTCCACATATTTTTTCATTCATTTAAACTCTTTCTCTGTCTAAGAGATGAGTTCTCACCTCCCTTTGCACAGTCAATTCCCACCTCTTTGTTTCCATTTCACATTACTTTCACTTGTGTAGAAAACAGAATTTAACATCATAAAGCCATAGAATATCCTGAGTTGGAAGGAGCTCATCAGGATCATTGAGTCCAACTCCTGGCCCTGTGCAGTACACCCCAAGAATGACTCCATGTGCCTGAGAGCATTGTCCAAACACTTCTTGAACTCTGAAAGGCTTTGTGCCATGATCACTTCCCTGGGGACCTCATTCCAGTGCCCAATAATTCTCTGGGTGAAGAATCTCCTCCTAGTATCAACCCTAAACTTCCCCTGACTTTGCCTCATGCCATTCCCTTGCGTCCTGTCACTGGTCACTAGAAATTGGTGCCTACCCTTCTGCTTTACTGTGGACCATGATGTAGTCTCTCCTCAGTGTTCTCTTTAGGCTAAACAAATCAAGTAATTTCAGCTGCTGCTTTTATGGCTTCCCCTCTAGACCCTTCTTAATCTTCATAGCTGCTTTTTGAACACTTTTCAATATCTTTATATCTTTCTTATCCTTTGGTGCCCAAACCTGCACACAGTACTCAAGGTAAGGCTGCACCACTACAGAATAAAACCAGATAATCACCTCCCCTGACCGGCTGATGCCCCTGAGGATATGTTTGGCCCTTTTGGCTCCCAGGGCACTGCTGACACATATTCAATTTGCCATCAAGCAGGACCCTCAGGTCCCTTTCATTGAAATGATTTCCTGCATTTCATTCCCCAGTCTATTCATATATCCAGAGTTGCCCCATCCCAGGTGCAGAATCTGGCACTTTCGCTGTTGAACTTCATATGGTTGGTGATTGCCTGGCCCTCTAATTCTTCTAGGTCTTTCTGCAGGGCCTCTCTGAAGAAAGGAGAAAATCAGCCTAGACAGACATAAAACTAAATAAAGTCAAGATTTTTTTATTTAAAGAAATATTAGTAACTTGATAATAGTGAACGTTTTATTATGTTTGCTTCATGCAGAAGGAATGGCACTCCGCTGAAAAAACTGAAGGAATTTTCCTTGGGTGTGCCCAGAATTGAGTTAATTCAGAGTTTCACAGTATAATCTGACCTCACAAGATTTATTCTCAAAGCCTAGACAGGTACTTTAGATAAGCGGTAAAATATTTTCCTTATGCTTATGCATGACGCAATATCATGTTTTTTTGTCAATTAGTGCTATTCATGGAATCATTAGGGTGGAAATGACCTCCAATGTAATCTGTCCTAATCCTTGACTGAATACCACCATGGCAACAAACCAGAGCACTATACATCATGCAGCAAAATTTTGTGTGTAAACTAAAATGATGAGCATTTTTCAAAGGAGAGGGATGGAGCAGAAAATATATTTCCTGGTACAGCATACATAGCAAAAAAACAACTGTGCTAAGACAGAAGAGCCATGAACATAATTTTTTATCCCTGGATACCACAAGTATCCGTGAAAATCTGACTGAAAATCCCAAATTTAAACTCATAATCTCTCAGATAATCTGCCCAAGATTTTCTGCACCTCAATTTATCTATTTGGTTATGATCTTTTTGCAGCAGGTGTATGAGTAGGTAGGAATATGTATGTGTTTTTTAGGGAAGAGCAAGCCAATAGCCAGCAGTACCTTTTCAGAAAAAAATATTTTTTGGCTGTTATTTTAAAGATACTTAGTGTCATCCAATGACCTGCACGTAAACAGAGTCTTTGAAGTTTCACTGACACTAAATCACTAAGAAATTCAGTTTATATGGCCCACTGACAAAATCTTTGCTTTAGAAGTAACTTCGAAATATGGAAAGGGCCATATTCTTAATTGCTATATGTAGACCATGACATTTTAAAAAGAAATAATAGTTCTCTGACAGAAATTTGCTGTCATCTGATAAAATTATTCAGAAGTAATTTAAAAATATGTAATCTGAGACAAATAACTCCCACTTTAATATGAGAGAACTGTCCCTAATATGTATCTTAAAATTATTTAATGTTTTGCATGATATATTCTGTTTCTTATCCTCTCTAATTTTTCTAAGGTTTAATCACTTGATGTGAAAGTTTCTTTGCCTCTTGCCTGTGTTAGGCTATTTGGGAAAATAAACCAGAAATGTTCTAGTTCCAAGTTAGAGAGAGATAGTCTTATCAAAGGTAAAATATTTTGACTTTTTTTTAAGAATTTTGGAGAGTGAGGGGCTAGTAGGGGAATGGGAAAGGGAAATTATTTTAAATACAAGAGAGATTTGAAAACTTGACTTATTGCAAGCATACACAGGCAGCACTTGTGTCATTCAGAAATTTGATAAAGTCTTACTTTTAACACAGAAACTTTTGATTATCATAGTGAAATAATTTTCATTCAGAAACTAATGTAGAAAATTCCTATTTTATCTATCCTGCTCTTTCTTTTGAAACAGAAATTTCTGAATTTTTCTTTTGGGTAGCTTAATGTAAAAAGATAATGTTTACATTCAGTGAACAACCTATGAAAATTAAAAATAACACATGAAACATTTAGGACAGGATAAAATTAAATGTCATTTTCATATATCTTCTGGTAATTTTCAATGTTTAGATATATTTAATTTTCCAGAGTCCCTATGGTATAGTATACAGAGAATAATTTGCTCATCAAGCTATTGTAAAGGAAGAAAGTACTTGTGGTCTAATGAGTTTAAACCTTATGCCAGGCCAAATCTAATTGATCCTGCTCTTTAGGAGAAATCTTTCTTAGTGACCCTTCAAAACAGCTTAATAGACAAGAGAAAATTTATCTTGTAGTCTTTCACATATGAGTTCTTGATGGAGATTTAATGAGTGACTTTCTACTGTTTCTCTTTTGAGTTTATCAGAAGCTTAACACCCGTCGAAAGTTAACAAGATGTCTGACAATGTACAGCCTGCTGCTTTGTTTAGCATCATTTAATTGGTAAATTTTTTTGTGATATTGATCTTAAAGCTCACAGAGAAAATCAGTAAGTCTTCTGGCACTAGCAGTAAGTGTTATTGTCTCAGTAATTGGTTTGTGGAAATACATTGACATTAATGTCTGTGACTAATGCAACTTCTTTTACAGCTTCAGGTAGACAGAGCTAATGGAAAGTCAGGAAAGCTTTTAGAAACCAAAGGGAGTTTGAATTACAGTAAAAGAGAAACCAACAAAATATCAAAATCCACAAAATCTGCATTTTGATTGATATCGTAAGGTTGGAGCAATATCAGACATTTGGGAAGACATTTTTTTAACACCCACCTCCACCCCCCACCCTCCCTGTAGAGAAAAGAGGTAATCACCAGAGGCCATGCCTGTCCTTTGGATAATGCATTCATAGTACTGCCAGTCGGTATTCAAAGGAGCCACTTTTTCTCAAAGGTAAAATGCTTTTGTTCATTTATTCCTGCTACAGAAGGAACAGTAGTTACTCCTGTGCTGGGAAAAATGCAGTATGGTCTGTTCAGTCTCTGAAAAATTTGCTTTGGAAAAACAACTTTCTAAAAACCCACTTCTTGCAATTTCATTATCAGATTTTTATATGCAGTGAAGTTTCCACCATGTCTAAATTTAGGACTGAGTTAGCTGTTTATTGAATTGACATATAGTTAGTAGAATTGTATGTAAAGATTGAAATACCTTATTTCCTACCATATAATAACTGTCAGAATGTAATATAAATCTAAATTTGGAGTGGATTTGAGGTGGTCTGTGAAAATAGACATTAATCTAGCCTCTAAACACATAACCATGAAGGAAGATCTATATATTCTACTATGAAAAAATAAATAAAGAAGCAAAAAAATGCCACTAATATATGAACAAGAAAAGTAAATTACATGTATATACACAACCATATGCAGGCAATATTCCATTCATGACTATTGTAGATGATTTTATTTGTCTTTAGACTTACTATTCAAAACCTGAAAAGAAAAATTTGTAGTCATATTAATGATCTGTTAAATTTGAGTTTCTCGGAAAACAGTCTGGGGGGAAAGCAGGAACAAGCCTTTGTGTAAACTGGATGTATAGATAGCTCATCATATCAGTGTGGATATATAAGGAGGTAAAATGTATAGATTATACAGCAAATGCATAAATAGGTATTGGAGAGTGGGAAAAGAGTAAAAATTCAAGACATCGGATCTTTTATTTCTGCAGCAGTAGAATATATTGCATATATATTGTTAATTGGATATTCAGTCTTATTTTCAGAAGAAAGATAGGGCTTTCCAAGCAGTCTATACCAAAGGAAAAAGTGTGAAACATTTTAACTGAAATTAAAGATAGTTTACAAATGCTTATGGAGCAAAACACAAAATTACACTATAGCTGTAAGACAAAATGGAATTTAAAACAAGAACATATAGTAATTAAGTGTATAGAGTAAACAATTAAATTAATAATGAAATAATAACTGTCTTAGCCTGGTAAATGAGAAAATTAAGGCAAAGTGTGTGTATACAAAATTATACATGCACACATATGCAATGCAAATATCTACATGCACATAAATATACTTCTGTGTATTTTTGTACAGACATCCCTACATGTGCCATTCTTATTACATGCCCAAATATGGTTTTATATATAAAATCTATGTATGCTTATGGGTATATATATATATATCAGTAGATATATATGAATGTATGTATGTGTGAATGTTTTTCCCCTTTTCTTTCTCTTAATGAGAAAACATTTAGAATCATGGAATGATAGAATGATTAGTGTTGGAAGGGACCTCAAAGATCATTGGGTTCCAAACTGAATTCCACTAGACCAGCTTCTTCAGAGCCTCATCCAGCCTGTCTCGAACACCTCCAACAATGGGGAGATTGCAACCTCTTTGGGCAACCTGTTCCAGTGCCTCACCACTATCATAGTAAAGAATGTCTTCCTAATATGTGATCTATTCTAATCTTTCACTTTCATTCCTCCTTGTCCTAGTGCTAGTACCCTTGTGCAAAGTCCCTCTCCACAATCTTCTTTCATCCCCCATTAAGTACTGGAAGGCTGCTATAAAGTCTTAGTGAAGTCTTCTCTTCTTCAGACTGAACAACACCAGTTGTCTCAGGCTGTCTTTGTAGAAGAGGCTCTCCAACCCTGTAATGTTCTTAGTGGCTCTCCAAAAGAGTCATTCCAACAGGTTCACATCTTTCTTCTGTTGGGGGCTCCAGAGCTGGACACAATACTCCAGGTAGGGTTCTGACAAGAGTGGAGTAGAGACGCAGAATCATCCTCCTCAACCTGCTGGCCACATTGATTTTCATGAAACCCAGGATTTGGTTGGCTCTCTGGGCTGCAAAAGTACATTGCTAGGTCATGATGAGTTTTTCATCCATGAACACCTCCAAGTCCTTCTCCCCAAGGCTGGTCTCAATCCATTCTCCACATAACATGTATTTATGCTTGGGATTGTCACAAACCAGGTGCAGGACTTTGCACTTGGACTTGTTGAACTTCATGAGGTTCACACAGGCCCACCTTTCAATCCTGTCAAGTTGCCTCCAGATGGCATCCCTCCTCTCCAGCATGCTGACTCCACTACACAGCTTGGAGCCATCAACAAACTTGCTGAGGGTTCACCCAATCCCACTGTCCACGTTGCCAACAAAGATGTTAAAAGTCCCATCCCAATACCAAACCACTAAGCACTTCTCTCCACTTGGATATTGACCTGTTGACCATAACTCTTTGAATGTGGTGGTCCAGCTGTATCGGCAATTGAAAGTGCTGACATTTTTGGTCTATGTTTTTGCTTATGCTGCCTGTGAAAGATTTACTGTTTTCCTGCCAAGTTCTAGGGAACAAAAGCTAATAGAGTGAAGGCTTTGCCCTTGAAGACAGAGTTTGCATAAACTAAAGTTACTTAGGTCTCTCCTATTGGTTGACAGCCTTTGGAGGAGAGCTGAGGGAGAGAAGGCATGGAGGAAGAAAGAGAGAGCAGCAGGGCCTGCTACTGCTCCTGGGGGGTGGTAGCCACACCTCCCTATGGAGATGTCTCTAGCAGGCTCAAAAAAAGGTGAGAAGACTTGTGCTCTGGTTGATTGTGGTTTTTTTCCCCAAAAAGACAGCGGGGACGCCTGCTGTCTGCCAATGCCTACAGGATGCAGCCCCTGCCTTCGTGGAAGTGTCCTGAGTTGGTAAGACAACCTTACGTAAGTAACCCTGTGGTGAGTGGGGAGCTTAGATGTTTGGGCTTATTGCTTTAGTCTCCATCCCTCTCTCTCTCCTGTTAATAAAGGTACTGTGTTTTCTGAACTCTCAATGCTGCTTAGCCTCTTTTCCAGCAACTCTAGAACCCACCCTGTTACACCAACCAATTTTCTATCCACTGAGTGGTCTACCCATCAAATGTATATCTGTACAGTTTAGAAATATGGATGTTGTATCAGACAGTGTCAAATACTTTGCATAATTCCTGGTGTTTCTTTTTTTCTGGGCAGTCATGATGGAAACTTTCCCTCCCTCATTATATAGCATAAGCTATACCTTTGCTCTTTGGTGTCACTTTGGTGATTATGATCATAAGAAATTATTTTTCTTTTATCATTCAAAGAATGAAGGATTTACCCTTACAGATGTAATTCCTGGTTTTCATTTTTCAACATGACCACAATATGTATTTCCTATATTTTAGAGGCATTCTTTCTCTCAAATATGTGATTATCTAGCTATTGAATCAAAGAGAGATAAAGTGTGAATTGGTTTGGATTTATAGAATTTTAATGAATGCATACTTATTTTGTAATCTCTTATTAAGAATGCTAAAATTAAATATGAATATTGGACATGTTATTGGTGACAACTATTTGTGAAATTACAGATATTTAATGCTCTTCTTCAAGATTTTGGTATGCACTAAGTAGTGAATGTGTGTGCAATATGTGTGCTCTGCTTTCTGTACAGATGCCGTGTCACTTTAGCACCACATCAAATTATGTAAGTCCTACCACTGAAACGTACTAGTGTTCACTCTTTTCTTTGAAAAACTGAAGTTTCCCACAAGCCAACAAAAGTATTCCAGGCAAATTAGAAGGCAAATTCTTTTGGTCTTTAGCACTTCCAGAGCATTTAACTATGGCAGAATTTTAAAAAAATAGTTCAATTGAAATAATAAAGTGCTTAATAGTCTTGTGTTCTAGTTCAGGGGCAGATTTTTAATTTAAATTTTTTTCTTGATGTAAATTACATTTTCTACACAATATTTTTGACTGCCATCAATGTGTGTTTGTTTTCAGTTCCCACTACATGGGTAAGAGGGCCTCTTTAGGCATTAAAAGTTGACAAATTGTTGATGGCAGTTGATGCTTGCTTGCACCTTCAGAGAACAGATAAAACAGACACCTTCTTTGAAGTCCGAAAAGTCCTTTTCTCATTTACTTTACAAATTGATTTATATTATAAACTCTAAATCTCAGCCACATGGCCAAGATTCACCAAACTTTTTAATTATTGGTCTTTGCATGCACAAATCAAAGTATAAATTAGCTGCATAATCTTACAGTATCTAGACCATGTGAAAGTCTATATTTAAATTTCATTTATGTCTCTGACAGTTAAGTCATATCTAAAGGAGGACTCTTTTAATCTACTTCAGTTTGAATTTATCAATGTGACCAAATGACAACCAAACCAATTTTAATTACCTTTGTGAGGAATAAGCTATGGCTAAGGCAATTATGTGAGTCTACTGATCCCATATTATAAACACTAAATTACATTAATACCTTCATATGATTAAGCAGGGATAATAATTATATTAGTTATCTTTTTTTATATTTAAAAAAGGAAGAAATCATCTTATTTGAAAAAAAAGTCTTAGCCCTTTTTTATGGTATACTGTGCTGCTCTAAACCCACAGCATTTACAAAGACATGTATGCAAATAACCTAAGTACAGAAAGTGAACAGTTCATGATTTAGGATCCAAGTCCCATATAATTAGTATAACACTTCAAATCCCTCTAAATTCAAGTTATGCATATGCATAAATTAGCATGAGTTAATGTGAAATTATTGTTTAGTCAAGATTATACATGGGTCAGTGAAAATTTAGACAGCTAAGATTATGTAAAGAGATAAGTAACACACTGTGAATTGCTAACAGAAAGAAATGATACACAAACAAAAGGGAAATATCTAAAGAATCTGATCATCACCTGTCAGATTGAAGAGAATTTTAATATAGATCAGTAGAAAGATATTTGAGTTGGTTCACTTTGAAAAATCATGGTCACACCTACCTTGTCAAAGTTGGGTTATTTTTTGTGGTTTTAACACATTTTGTGAGACATTTTCCTCATGCTTTTCTTCTGACTTTACATAAAGGAAGTTAAGCTAAATCCTTAACTATACGTAGGACATGTGCAATGAAAAGTTATCCAGAAAGAACAACAGCTTTTGAAACAATTAAACTCACGATCTGAGAGATCTATTTCCATATTTCTTTTAGGTAAAAAATAGAAGTGCTGAAATTTTCATTCAAAGAAACTGCAAAATCTTTAGACTGTGCTATTGTTTTGACAGTAGTTATGGTCTCATAATTAAAAAAAAAAAAAAAGGAAGGAAAAAAGATGATTTAATATTTGGGGTTTTTAAAATTTTTCTTTGGCTAACATTTTTATGTTCTTCAGTTTTGTGTTTGTTTTGATGTTTTTTTGTTTTGTTCTGTTTTTCAAGATATGCTAGTCAATAGGAGAATCTTAAATGTAATTGACACTTTATCAAAGACTAATTGTTAAATATATAATAAGATCCTGAACAAAATTTCAGTCAACATAATACTATCAATTTAACTCAAGGTAAAAGCTGTTCTCCAGAATTAATCTGCAATAACTAAGAACTAGTCAAGAATAAAAGTTTGATAAATCCAACACATAGGAATTGTCAATTGGCACTAAATTAAAACAAAATTGCCATAAACATTTTTATGTTGAAACTGTTCATTGAGGAGTCACATCTTTGAGGTTGTTGGAGCTAAATAGGGTAGTAACACAGATACCCCAAAATGCAAACACAAGATGAAAGCTAAGGCCTTAGACATGCAAGCAGAAACAGCAGGTTTGGAAGCAGAAGTCACAGATGGTTGATTATTTGTTTATTAAAGCAAAGTAGCCTTTGTATCTGTGTGCAATGAATTTTAAATGTAAGAAAGAAAAAAAGGATAAGGCTATCTCACAAGTAAAATCATGTGCTGTAAATTTGGATATAATGTGGAACTGAGAACCATTGGACAAATATCTAGTAAGTAGACTGGGTTGGCAAACACATGAAAGTGATCCCAGAAAGAGGAAGAAGGCACACCATTAGAATCACACTCCCCCAAGAGAGAACTTGCTTTTCAATAATGCATTGATATTACCTACTGCATCGCCATCTTCTTCCTGAAAAAGACTGATACCACTGGCATTAGAACCCAGAGAAAGTGTATAGAGTGTAAGTGACGATGTAATTGGAAAGCATGAGCTAAAACTCTTGTTATCATTACTGAACAGATTACTTAGATTGTTAAGACTATAGTTTGACTCATAGTAAACTCTTGTCTAGTCACTTAAGGTTTCTCCCTTAACTCAGAAAAAAAAATAAGGTGATGTACCCAGTTTTGAGGATTAGTTGTTAGAATTTAATTGCAACAAATGGAGATAGTGTGGGAAAACTAGGCAGTAATTTTCAAAGGATCATGAAAACATAAGAATTTTTTTCTTCTAAATACATTACGCAGTTGTTTGATCTGATATTTTTGACCGCAAATCAACTGTAATGGTTATCACGTTTGCACTGCCACTCTGATTACAGGAATTTCTTTAAAAGTATTATGAAAACAAATAGATTTATAAACATTCATATTTTCAATTTTATTTTGTTTTGGTTTGTTTTGTTTCAGTTAACTAATAATAACTGAGACTTCTATGGGAAAAAATGTTTATTAATCTTTTTCCCTAGAAATTACATACATTTTCCAAGGGGCTTGAGGAGCAATGTATGTAAAGGCAAATTTCTGTTAATGTTGTTCCAGAAAGCTGGTTGCAGTGACCTGGAATGATATCTAGCTCTTTAGCTAGAGGCAATCTTCATTTTACTAAAGAACACCAATTACTCTTTTGAAAGAACAATGTGTAAAATCCTTGGGAAAAAAATATCCCCAGTTTAACTTTTGTTTGACAAACTCTGTGTCTACTGTAACATGTCACAAGCACAGGACAGAGGTACTTCAATATATTATTTCAGGAGTGACATAAGTGACACAACCTTTTCTTGATGACTGGTCATGTTCCTAAAATTCCTTCTTGCACTGAAAGGTATGACAAAAAATGAACTTTCATTCCTTTAAACCTAGAAAACTATGTACTGCCATAACTTCTGCACAGCGATATAAAATTCTTTGCTGATGCAGAGACACTTCATTTTAGCAACTGATTATTATAGATGTGATCACTATCCCTTTCAATATATTTAAACTGAAAACCGGAGATCATACACAAGCTGTTCTACTCAGATCATAAAATCTGATGTGCAATAACATGAAATATATGAAGCATATGCACAAAGGCTTAGTAAAATCTGCAATCTTTACTTCCTTTTTCTTCCCCTCCAAAGGTATAGTATTTCATACATTAGAAAGAGCATACAACATTTTAGGAAAAAATTATACCATGTAACAGGATTCTCTATTTAATGTAGAAGATATAGACTCACAAATCTCAAAACCTTTCAATGATGGTATTAGGAAATTAAATGCCCCTAAGCATCTGGATATCTCGATTTTAAATATTGTATGACAAATAGACTCTAATAAGAAGCACTGAGGACTCTCAACAATACTATATCATTTAGAGATTAATCCATATGAAGAGCAGCTGAGGTCATTTGTTTTGTTTGGCCTGGGGAAGAGGAGGCTGAGTGGAGACCTCATTGCAGTTACAACAACTTCCTCATAAAACGAAGAGGAGGGGCAGAAACTGATCTCTGTGGTGACCAGTGATAGGGAATGGCCTGAAGTTGTTTCAGGGGAGGCTTAGGTTGGAGATTAGAAAAAGGTTCCTCACCAAGAATGTGGCTGGGGACTGACCAGGCTCTCCAGGGAACTGGTCACAGCACCAAGCCTGACAGTTCAAGAAGCGTTTGGGTGATACTCTCAGGTACATGGTGTGACTCCTGGGAATGGTTCTGTGCAGGTGTAAGGGCTGGACACAGTGATCCTTATGAGTCCCTTCTGACTCAGCATATTCTGTGATATTCTGTGATATTCTGTGATTCTGTGATAGATACAGAAAATGCAACAATTTGAATGGACACTTCCTCATCAGGAAGCAGAAGTTTAGCATGAAAACAAAGTGATTACAGAATGACAAGGTTAGGACCTGGATGTCCCAGCTAACATGTTGTTATTGCTCTGTTCTTTTCCCAGGAGTCTTAGAGAACTCAAAAGGCTGGAAAAATGGAAAGGCTCTTTCAAAAAATTTGGACTGTGCATTTTTATAAGTGTAGAAGTCAAAACAGAGAAAAATGTTATATCAAATATATGTTGTTGTTGACTGAATGAACCTTATGGGCACATTTTTAAAGATCTGTATCTTTTGAAGTCTTAGTTGGCAATGTAAGTCAAGTACACAACAGGAAAAAATAAAGGTCTTAAATATTATTCTATTATTAATTTGCCTAAAGCACGTTACTGGTTTCAGTCTAGTTTTGAGTGGATAGACATCTGTATTACAGATATTGCCTTTAAAATTGACATCTTAGTTAAGATCATCGTTGAAGAGAAGAAAATCACATGAACCATATTTTTGGAACTGCTTAGAAATATACCCTAAGGTGGTTTTTCTTTTCCTTCCAATGAAGTTCATCACTCCTAGTTCCACAACTAATGAAATATTCCTTGGTTTCAACCATAAGGGCTGTCATATATCTTCTTCAATTATATATAAATAACTACAAGGAAAGGATTATGCACAATGTGCTATTAGTCACTTTATATTTTGGAAACAATCATTCTTCAATATGGTTATTTAAAGTCAGGCTGAGTTCAGGTTATAGCTTATCTAGGCTTTGTCTAATTATGGTAAAAATACTAAGGCTGGCTTTTATGTGATTTTTGATCTTTCATATTGAGATTCCCAGATAGCCTTTACCAGCTTCAGCTGAGATTTGTCTTCTCAGTTTTATTTTATTTTTTTTTATCTTTGAGTTTCTTTTATCTTTAAAATGCAATCTCATGAGCTTACATTATTATCTCTTTACATGTTTTTTCTCTTTGGAGACATCCATCGTTGTAGGTACTAGTCTCAGTATCATAATGCGAAAAATATTTGCAGCTTGTCAGTATATAGTAATTAAATTATTTTTCCATATAAATACATTTGATGTATATAAACATATTGACCTACCAGCCTGCTGGGTCTTTGCTTATATTTTAATTCAACCAACGTTTTTCAATGACTAAAACACATATACAAGAAGATAATACATGATGGTGGCTAGAGATACGTTTACTGCTGCCTCTCTCTTCTAGCAAGTATTTGCCCTATTTTGCAATCTTCAAAACATAAGCACAAGGTAACCTTGAATTCTGAGAACTCACAGACATGTTCCTGACTTAAGACAGCCTCACTTAAGTCCTTGATTTACTCCCAAGGGGGGATCTGTGCTTCAAAGGTATGAATTTATGATATCAAGGAAGGAACCTGAGCCTCAGAAACTCTTGCAAAAATCTTCAGCCTGTGTTGTTTCATGTGCACAGCAGTTGCACAGAGTGTTTCAGGGTCCTGCCTGCCCATTGGCAGCTACCTAGGGAAAGCCCTTAGTGCCCTGAGGGGTACCACAGCACAATGCTTAGTACAGCACACTGACTGTCATGACCTTCCTTTAACTTAGCTGGTTGTCAGTGACACCACCTATTATATGCCACCTCCCTCTCAGATTTATTCTTCTTTAACTGAAAGAGTTAGATGTAGATTCAGAGATTACCCAGCAAGTGACTGAATATTCTGGCAGTTTAGCATTGTGGTTTGAAGTTTGTAAGAAGCAACTGACGACTGGAGATTTCTCCCATCTCTTCTCACAACTCATTCAAAGAAATTGATGGTTTTATACTGCTGCCAATCCAGAAGTCATATGACTTATCACCTGGATAGAAAAGGAAAGGATATTTTACACCTTTTTACATGGCCTTTACACTCATCCTAGACTAGAAAAAAAGTGCATTCATTTGCATTGATATTTATTTAACCTTTTTCTTTATGGTCATGCTTTCTGCTCAAAAAAATTTCAATAAGCAAAAGAAAATGTAGAAAGTACTCTAAATAAAGTGTAAAGAAAGTACTCTAACTAATATCTTACATTATTTTCTGGTTTAGTATTATAACATACAGAATCATTATTATTAATTTAGTACAGAAAAAATGCCATATTTCAGTAAAAAATGTATCTAGTAAATATGCAATGTTTATCATGTAAAATACATATCTGCATACTACTTTCTTGCATAAACAGAAGCATATATATGTATATTAGTATATATACTAGTATAAATATTTATACTAGTATCAATATATATACTAGTGTGCATATGTGTGCATACACATTTCTTAGGGATAATTTTGAGATTAAAATATTTTCTTATTGGACATTAGGTTAAAAAGTTGGAAGCTTATACGTTACAGGCTTGAAGTTTTGAATAACAAATGGCTGAAAAAGATTTTTCTTCAGATCAGACAAAACAACTGAATTTTTTACATTAATACAAATGTAAATCAGGACTGATATTAAAAAAAAAATTCACCCCTTAAATTCCTATAAATTCCATTCTAAAATATGATTTTAAATTAAGTAACAAAATATCCATAGCTCACATCTTAACTAAATGCAATATGTATATTAACTGTTATTTTATGATTTCCAGTGGGATTAACTGCTACTTAATTTCTAATTTTCTTTTTTATAAGAAAAAAAATCTCACTCATAAACCAGCAGTATATCACATTAATGTCTAAACCATTTTATCTCTTATGTTTCACAGGCTTGCTTTCTCTGACTTTGACTGTAAACCTGTAGTTATGGCTTTTCTATCCTCCCTGAGAAATAGCATATAATTAGAAAGAGCTTAGAAAGTAGCAGTAAAATTTAAGAATACCAAATTTTTTTGTTTCTATCTTCAGGAGACTATGACTTCATTCAGAAATTTTAAGACTATCAAGGGTTAAAGGAATGAAATAACATTATAAAAATAATATTAAGACTTATTTTGCTTAGCTGGTTAGTTTTGTTATCTGGCATCAACATACTCATCATCTGTTTACTAAGTGAAGATTTGGACATATTACTGCATAGCCAGTCTAAATATTTCTGAATAATTGGTGGTTACCTAAAGATGTAAATAGCTACAGAACAACTAGATACACTAATGATATACTTCATGATCCATGACTTTCCCAAAAATTCCATGTTAACCAAACAGATCTAAAGAAGTGATTTACAAAGTAAGCTAGAAAAATCAGAAGAGTTCCCAACTGCATATGTAATCACCTTTCATGTAGTCTTAGTGAAAGTCACACTGATTTCAGCTTTATTTCAAGGGCTTTTGCTGACATAGAGAGGGAAACAGTCAGTGGTAATTGTCATGTGAAAAGGGGAGATTTCTTCAACACTTTGTTTGGAGAGTTTGCCTCTACTCTTGGTGTTTGATTCATCTGCTAGCACCCCAGGAAGGCCAAGACCCTTTTGCACCCCTTCCCCTCTCCCCCCACCCCCTTTTCCGCCTTCCACCACCCCATTCTGTAAGTATCACTTTATGAAGACTCATTGAACAGTCCTGCTGGATTGGAGGGCAATTCAACTAACTTATTCAAGGAACTACACCAACAGCATTAGACCCCTCGGTAGATCTTTCACTTTATTTGAGTATGTTACCCATTGCCAGTGACTGGTAGAACCCCTGAAGGACTCACATGAAGAATTTATGGAATAACACTCTTCATTAATATAAAATTATGACAGATTAAGGTTTGAGGGTTGCTGGTGATAATATCTGACTGCAAAAATGTATTAAAAATAATACACAGACAAGCTCTAACCCCCAGTAAAGGTATTTGGCATGTGTTGTGTATGGTTCTTACCCAATAGGTGCCTCTATATGTGAGAAGAGGGATTCAGCCCTTCAACCAATCCCAGCAGTTACAACAGAATATTTCCAGTTTTACCTTATTCTTGGCTTACTTTTATGCTATTTCTTTATTTTTAAGTTAAGCCTGCGTGACTTTAGCTATAAATAATTTTGTTACTTTTATTGATGAAAAAGTGTCTCACTTTGCTTTTTAAGATAAATCCAAAAAAAAAAAAATAGAGTGCATGCCCAGTGTGGGATGGTTGTATATTGGAATTGGGTGACTTTGGGATGGAAGTGTTCACTATTATTATAATTAAGCTTTGATGAGTGAAGTTCATCTGAGGAGAGAGATTTCACCACAGTTGTTGGCTCAGCAGCAGGACATTTTCTCCGATCTCCTTTGGGTGACAGGTGCTGTGCAGTTTATCATCTGCAAAGTACCATCCATTTCCCCTCCCTGAGTGCCAAAAGAGATGGGTGAAGTCATTGCAAAGCCACACTTGGTTAACTTTGAAAGGTCCTGTTGATGAGGCAATGTTTCCGAGGACTGGAAGAAAGCAAATCTCACACCTGTCTCTAAGAAGGAGAGAAAGCAGAGTCTGGGAAATGAGAAGCCAGTCAGACTGCCTTTGATGCCTAGGAAGGTCATGGAGTAAATAATCTTGGAAATCATCTATACTGAGAAAAGAAGTGTGATTGGCTGTGGTCAGCCTAGATTCATTAGGGCAAAATCATTACTGTAAAATGACTACTGACTTACCTGATAGCCTTCTATGATGAGGTGACTGGCATGATGCAGAGATGAAAGTAGTCAATGTTGTTTATCTTAACTTAAACAAGAATTTTAACATTGTCCCTTAATATTCCCATATACAAGTGGATGAAATATATTCTAGGTAAATGGGTGACCAGTTGGACTAAAAAGTTACTGAATAGAAAGGTTCAAACTAATGTGACCAGTGGCATTTGTCATCATTCTAGCTGAAGGCTAGTCATTACTTATATTTCTCAGGGATAAATACTGGATCTAATGATATTTCACATATTCATTAATGATCTAGATGATAGGGGAGAGTGTACCCTCAACAAATTTTCAAATTATACAAATTCCAACCTGATCTCTTTTTACGATCAGGTGACCCACCTGGTGGATGAGGGGACACTGTCTCCCATAATATACTCCTGGAAAAGCTGGTAGCCCATGCCCTGGACAAGTGTACCCTCTCCTGGATTAGGAGCTGGCTGGAGGGTCGGATCCAGGGAGTGCTGGTGAACGGAGCTGCATCCAGCTGGCGGCTGGTCACCAGTGGTGTTCCCCAGGGGTCTGTGTTGGGACCAGTCCTGTTTAACATCTTTATTGATGACTTAGATGAGGGGATTGAGTCCATCATCAGCAAATTTGCTGATGCCACCAAGTTGGGAGGGAGTGTTAACCTGCTGGAAGGCAGGAGGGCTCTGCGAAGGGATCTGGATAGACTTGAGAGATGGGCTGATTCCAATGGGATGAAGTTCAATAAGGCCAAGTGCCGGGTCCTGCACTTTGGCCACAACAACCCCCTGCAGCGCTACAGGCTGGGCACAGAGTGGCTGGAGAGCAGCCAGGTGGAAAGGGACCTTGGGGTACTAATTGACAGGAAGCTCAACATGAGCCAACAGTGTGCCCAGGTGGCCAAGAAGGCCAATGGGATCTTGTCCTGTATCAAAAATAGTGTGGCCAGCAGGACCAGGGAAGTGATCCTTCCCCTGTACTCTGCGTTGGTGAGGTCGCACCTTGAGTATTGTGTTCAATTCTGGGCCCCTCAGTTCAGAAAGGATATTGAGGTGCTGGAGCGAGTCCAGAGAAGAGCAACAAGGCTGGTGAATGGACTGTAGCACAAGCCCTATGGGGAGAGGCTGAGGGAGCTGGGGTTGTTTAACCTGGAGAAGAGGAGGCTCAGAGGTGACCCCATCACTGTCTAGAACTCCCTGAAGGGAAGTTCTAGCCAGGTGGGGGTTGGTCTCTTCTCCCAGGCACTCAGCAATAGGACAAGGGGGCACGGGTTTGAGCTCTGCCAGGGGAAATTTAACTTGGATATCAGAAAAAAATTCTTTCCAGAGAGAGTAATTAGGGATTGGAATGGGCTGCCCAGAGAGGTGGTGGATTCACCATCCCTAGAGATTTTTAAACGCAGATTGGACATGGCACTGAGTGCCATGATCTAGTAAATGGACTAGAGTTGGACCAAGGGTTGGACTCAATGATCTTGGAGGTCTTTTCCAACCCAATCAATTCTATGATTCTATGATTCTATGAAAACAGAGAGGGGAGACTGGCATACAGGAAGGGTACTGGGGCTGGCAGGAACCTCAGGCAGTTTAATAAACTACAGTGCCTAATATCTGGGGAACAATAACCCCCACCACCAGCACATGCTCTGGGCCAACCATCTAGAAAGCAGCTTTACAGAAAAGGACCTGTGGGTCCTGGTGAAGACCAAATTGAACATGAGCCAACAATTTCCCTTGTGGCAAAGAGGTTTCATGTTTTCCTGAGCTACTTTAAAGAAGCCATAAGGTAGAAGAAGCTCTGCTCTCTGCTCAACACCAATGAAGCCATATTTGGAGTGCTCTGTCCAGCACAGGGCTCTTCAGTACAGGGAAGACATGGACATACTACAAAGAGTCCAGCGAAGGTCCAAGATAATTTATGGACTGGAGTATCACTTATATGATCAACCCTTCTCCAATTCTGTGATACTAAAATATAGAATTGTGCATCAATAAGGCTGACTGAAAGGACTTAAGCACTCCAGTGCATTTGTAAGTATTCTGGAATGCTTCTTTGGTGAAATATATTCTTATAAATATGCAGACTGATATATGAACACAGAATGATGTCACAGTTTTACAAGTGATGAAAGTTCCCTGGTGCAAGTATGAGGGACTGAACAAGAATCCTGTTAACTGAAGCATTTCAAACAAAAGGTGTTTTGAAAGAGTATACCTATTTGTATCAGGAATTAAAACTGTTGTCATTTTGGTCTGTGTTTTTGCCATTGCCACCTGTGAAAAGATTTATCCCTTTCCTGCCAAGTTCTAGTGAAAAAAGCTGATAAAGTGAAAGTTTCATCCTTGAACACAGGCTTTGCATAAACTACAATTACTCGAGTCTCTCCTATTGGTTGGACTGCCTTGGGAGGAGAGCTGTTGGGAGAGGAGCAAGGAGGAAGAGAAAAGAGAAAGAAAGAGTGAACAAGAGTGAGCAGCAGGGTCTGTGACTTCTTCCTGGGGAGGAGGGCGAGGTTGGAGGCCTCATGCCCCCTGGGCAGACATCTCCAGGAGGCTCAATAAAAAAGGTGAGAGCAGTCATGCTCTTGGCATTGGTGGTTCTTTGCCTCAAAAAGACAGCAGGGACGTCTGCTGTCTGCCAATGCTTAGAAGATATAGCATTCGGGGGAGTATCCTGGGTTGGTAAGACAAACTTACATGAGTGTTAAAGGTTCAGACACAAGAAGGTGATGTTTGGGAGGAGTCCCCTCAGAGAATTTTTCTCACCATACCAACACAAAGGGTTTAGGCTTGGAGTCTCAGGAGTTGAACAAAAGATAGCTGATGGCTTTTAGATTCAAGCTTAATGGCTGGGTGGTGTGACAAAGTAGAACCCAGCACCTTGGAGTGGGGAGAATTTTTTCTTTCTTTGTTCTCTGTGTGCTGTTTTGACTTTTTGGAGGGTTTTCTTTGGGCAGCAGCTGAAAAAGGAACCACTGCTTGTTAGTGAGCTCTTTTTGGCTGCCTCTGCTCTTTGCTTCTCCCTCTCCATCTCTGGGCACCCTGAGCTTCAGAGAGAGAAAGAAGGGAGAGGCACAGCTGCTTTCAGGACACTGCAGACCTTTTTCCCCCTCTTTCTGGGAACCGATTTGGACTGCAAGGAGACTCCTGGGAATTATCAACATTTCCTCCACTTCCAGTTTTCCTTCTTCGTTTGGAACAGAGGACAAGGACAGAGAAAGAGAGTGTCCACATGAGTTCATCCTTTATCTCTGCCTCGGTGGAAAAAGACTGAAAATTCACTTCACAGCCAGCCACGGTGTGACACTGACCCTGTCCATAATATAAATGATCCAGGAGGAATCTACCATTTTGGGTGTTGCTCTCTTGTTTTCTGTTTGGTTGTTTTTTATTTTTAATTTACCTTTGGTGCTGGGGGAGTAGTTTGCTCTGGTCTATTTACAGTCATGTATACATATAGTAGTAAAGAACAGTTATCCTTCTTATATCCATTTTCTAATTAAAGTTCCTTTTCTTAAAATTAATAAAGAGTGAAGTGATTATTGTGGAGGAATCCTCTCCTCTGCTTTTTCGTAGACATTTTGGGTTTTCCTGCAAACCAAGACAGTGAGTAACTCTTTGGTACTAGAGTGCTTACATGTTTGGGCTTATTGCTTTAGTCGTCCTCTTTCTCTCTCCCTTCTCTTTGGGTTGCTATTTGGTCACTCTCGTTAATAAAAATACCGTGGTTTTTTTTTTTCTGAACTCTTTATGGTGCTCATTTTTCCAGCAACTGTAGAACCCACCCTATTACACTGTTCCTTTTGCTCTGAATATTTTTGATGAGAAATTGGATTTGCAATTGATGAAAGGGTTTGAGCCTTTTGGTAAGGAAGGTGCATTGTTCTATAGTACATAAGAATCTGGTTTGTTATTATATTTTCTGTTTCATTTGTTTGGATTTTTATTTCAATTTTCTCATTTGCATTTACTTTTATTGCAGTTATGCACAACTTCTCAAACAATATGAAAACTATGTCACCCTTGAGGTATTCATTGAGAGCTTCATCTAAGAAATCATTCAATGTCTGAAGGGACTATATCATATGAAATTGAATAGGATCAAAATCTTATTATACTATATGTAAAATACCGATAAGCTTAGGAGTTTAAGTAGTCTGGCAAAAAAAAAAATAGTGGCTCCTTAGTACTCTCCAAAGAAAGAGCAGAAAGGATATTCAGATAGAACTGGGACAGAGGGACCAGAAGTTCCTACTGCCATAGTTTTTGCTCTTATGATAACTCTTCTAATGGGCCCTATGGAAGCATGTGTGGGAAATACCCAGATAAAGAACCCAGGAGGGCAGTGTTCTCTGTATTATTACTCAATACTATAACAGGGTTTTTTCCCTGTGCTTTTTAATAATCCCATTTATAACAGTGCTTTACTAGGTCTAAACTGTAAATATTTTTAAAAATCTTGGAAACAAGAAATGCTGTCAATAATAAATGAATAATCTTTTGTTCTACATATTTAATGATAATATTTTAATGTAGCTAAAATGTCACTTAAGCAAATACATTTGTCTTTCCAAATAGTAATTACTATTGAAAAATTTCTGACTAGTTATGAAAAATTATAAATCACCTTGAATATTTTTCAAGAGCAAGAACATAACTGTCTAAGAGAATTACATATCCTTAGATGTATAAAGTTACTTATTCATGCTACACAGATCTGCACAGTTCTTAGTATGTAATATTGTGCCTATTTTTCTCATATATTTCCACACTGCTGTGTTTTACAATATCTTTTCAAAAGTATTGATATTTCACTTCACAGTCCTATGGAACAGCTAGGTACGTAGGATTCTTCATTTCCAAGTTTTAAACGATCTTCAAATGATCAAACCATGTAGGCAAAAGACAAAGATCCAATAAACCAGAAGACTTGTTCCCTTGTACCATCATAAAAAATAGGTAAAACTGTTCTTGTAACATACATAGATATTCTCAGGAACTCAGTGTGAGAAAAAGTTTGTGCAGTTGTTTTGTCATCTAGTTTTTTTAGTAAAACACCTAAAAAATGAAGACTTATACAAAATGGATCAGAGCTATATATTGTCATTGGAAGTGACTGACTTATCCTTCTTCTTTGCAAAGAGAATCAGTTTACAAAGTCATTATTTTCCTTTAATGGAGGTTTCATATAAAGGAAGGAGAGAAAGCACTATGTGACTAGAAAACAGACAGACTTTGGAACTGCCATTCTGTGACAGTTATTAAAAGATCCTTTCTTGTTCTAAAGAATCCTTTTTGAATTGTACAGCCTGATGTTAAGTGCTTTAAATTTCACCTTTTTAACTTGAAAAACTGTGTAAATAATACAGAACAAAATTCTGAGGTCTGAGATCTACAAATAAGTTTGTTTTGCTATAAAAACAGTTTTAAGAGAAAGCTGTAGAAGAAAAGACAAAAAAAATACAAACAGTGACTATAGAATTCCAAGCTGTGTTCAAAGGAGATGGATTCTGCTTTTCCATATTAAGCAATGTTTCATAATTTAAAAGAGTTTTGTGATTTCAGCATAACTATATTTGGAAAGGTACTACACAGTGTGCTACTTGTCTGTTTGTTGTGTTTAAAGGTAGCCTCACATTCAGAAAATAAAGTACGGGATAAACTTATGTTCTGTAGAAAGAAATACATTCTCTCAGGTAGAGCCACTAGAATCACTAGATATTGTAACTGCACACATCAATTCCAATTCACATTTAGAGATTTTGAGGGTATTTTTTTGTTTATTTTCCTATTTACCTTTGATTAAAAGAAAATCCCCAAACCCCAAGAACATTTTCTTATAATCGTTGTCTAATAATTGAACACACTGTCTGTAGTAACATCCTTTCTATAAATTAGGTAATGAGTAATGGACACTGTAGTCATAACTACATGTTGTGCTGTTTTTCCAAGTCTGCAATCTTATAAACATAATAGGGTAAGGTGGGTTTTTCTCATTCATACCAAATGAACTGGTATCAATATTAATACAAATGAATACAACTTAGGTCAGAGACTAGAGACATATAGACTACATTGCTGTAAAGTGCAAATATTCTAATATTTCTCTGAAGAAACTGTTAAAGGTATCAATGGCAATCCAGTCAAAAAGTAGAAAAGTAAATTAAAAAAATTCCCTGCTACACCTTATTGAAAATCAAGTACTTCTGTTCTTAACTTAAAGATTTTGCTTAGTCCAGACATTTCACAGATAAGTGTTTTTACTCATGCAGTAGCCTATAGGAAGTAAGGTCCTTGCCTTCTATTCAAACCTCTCATTTCTCTGTTTCCAAGGCTCTGTTTCGAAGGTCTAGGTTATGATACTGCAGTTGGAGAAACCACAAAATAAATAACTATACTTGATTATAATTAGGAATGAAATTTTAGAAAATCTTATTGTATTCACAAACAGAAATTTCAAATATGATGGTAGAAAAAATTCTCCCAGCTAACCCCTTGGTTATAAATGCACTGTTTTACACCACTGGAAAAGTGAACTTTCTAATGCCACTTGTAGAAAAATAATTTTTAATGGTCACTCTTTTCATTATATTATCCCTATTAATTTTACTCCTGGAGTAATGCTCATTTTAAAACCTCTAATAATCGATAAACTTTTTGTCTTTATAAAGGCATGAAAAAGTTCTTCCAATTTTCTTGCATAAGAGAAAGAAAAAGGATTGTTTTATATGTTCCTGGAGTCTCTGAAGTACTCCTCTATTTTCTGATGTTTGCTGTTCTGCAGTAGAAAACATAGCTTTGTACTCCACAAATCTGAAGCTTTTGGCATGTGAAACAGTTTGGTGGAAATGGCTGTTTGTGAAATAATTTTAGAGAGACCTTGTTCTTCCAATAACAATTTGTGAGCCATAGAATGCTGGATTTTTCATTCAATCTGTTTTTGTTTGGATCTTGCTGTTTGAGGGTGTGGGGGTGTGGATGTGGTTTTGTTTGGTAGGTTTGTTGCTTGGTTTTGTGGGAAAAAGTGATAGTGGTGTTACTGGGTGGAGGGCACCAAATTTGTCTGTTGTGTCTTTCATGGAAAAAATATTTCTAGTTTTATACATCTACTGATGCTTTTTTGTCATTTTCTCCATTATTCGTGTCCTTCATTCAAGCCAGCTTCATAATGTTGAAGGTTGCTTTGCATGGTCCTTATTTAGTTTTCATTAGAGTATAATTTGATAGCATAATGCTTTCTTTTTTTGCACCTCATTGACACACAAATAATGACAAAGAAAATTTGATTTATTGTCTTCTTTGTTTATTTGGGTTCTACAATTTTTTAATAATAAAATCAATTAAAAGAGAGTTGTATAGTAACTATTAGTGAGGGGTTCTTAGTGCCTAAAAGTGACTACAGAATACATAGTGTTCATGACAGGTCTTTCTCCTCTGGTTCCTATGAAAGGTCACTTCAATTGAATCCTAAATGAAATAAAACTTTTAGCTAATGTGCATATGAGAACTTGTCCTTGTTTTTTTAATTCGGATTTTTATACACTGGTCAACTCCTGTGTATGAATCCTTATAGGTATTTTACAGAATCTTTCAGTAAAAGAATGACTCATGATTTCCCTTGAACTAACAATACTCTTCAACTGTTTATGTATCTGAAGCAGATTTAATAATCTGTCTTGGGAAAATGCTAACTGGTTTTGAATATATAAAAATGAAGTTAACATTTATGTTTCTAATGTAGTGTATTTAATTTCATATTATATTGTTATAATATTAATAGCTAGGACAAAATAGAAATGCCTTTCATATTTGTGTTTGCTGAAGGAAGTCAGTGGATCATAGCCAGCTTAGTCTTTTCAAGCTGAGTTCTTGCCTTTCCTTGCCTTGCCTTCTTTTGTAATCTTTTTCCCTTAAGGACACAAATCCATTGTTTAATAGATATATAACTATTGTTTTCCCTATGCACGAAAATAGTTTTCTAGCAAACTATGATGTCTGAAGAGGCATCTGTAAAATCAAATTGGAAAAAAAGAATCCATTCTCCATGGGTTTGAAGGAGCATCAGGACATAGACACTTTATAAATTTAGAGATGAGAGCATTAGTATACTATACTGTGACATAAAGTCACTAAGCAGGAAGGATTGTTACAACTGTAGTTTACCTAGAAAGGAAAAGAGAAAGTCAAGGGACAACATAGAATTATTTCAGAATTTGAGTTGTTGACCACTACCAGAAAGTTATAAAACTGCTAGGATGGAGAAGAAAAGAACTAGCATGAATTGCGGAATGCCTGGATATGAGGGAACAAAACAAGAATGAGGTAAAAGTCACAGGGAAGTTTCAATTTTTAATGTGATATTATATTGATATTTTTGAGATTGTTGCTTTCAGTAATTGAGGATGAGTAATGCAGAATATGTAACCACTCTTCTAGGTTGTCTGCAAATGGTAAGTCTTCTTGGAGTCATAGTATTTTATTTTAACTGAGATTTACTCACCTATGAACCTACAAGTAAAATAACATAACCACAGTAATTTACAGGAAAATTTCCATGTACTGTCTTCTGCAAACTCTGCCTAGAAGTAAAACTTTCATTTTGCATTTTATTCTCTGACTTTGGCCAGTTTCTAACTAGGAAGCACTAATGCATGAGGTATGGAAATAGTGATAGCAGAAGATTGAATGAAACAATGCTGTGTCACTGGATTGACATAATTTGCTTTAAAATGGGAGCCATTATCACTTCTTTCAAATTTATTTGCACTATGAAAAAAGTTTTTCCAATAGACATTGATATTTAGGATAGTGTTTAATGAAGTGTCCAAGATAATATGTAGTCACATTCTATAAAACATACCTGGTTTATATAATTTTAAATATAAAATACTTTCTAGTTTTATTCTATTGTTTGAATGGTAAAGCTGGATTCTTGCCTGATGGGGGTTAGTGGAATTCATGTAAGGTCAAGAGAGCCAGACTTTATTCATGAAAGAAATTATTAGGGTCTGCAGTCAGTACCACAAGTTTGTGGAAGAGAATAATTTTCCTTACAGAATACATCTTTTCCCGGGGAAAAAGAAAACAAACAAACAAAAGAAAACAAAAGAAAATTAAACAGTTAAAAATACACGGACTCTGTTCAGGCAGAAGAACAAACACTGTTTATTGTAAACAGTTTCAGTGTAATATAGGGTTAGTATAATTAAGAGGCTGGGTTATGCTAAACAGGGGATGGTTCATGCTAACTAAGGGATTACCATATGTTAATCATGGGGAGAGCAGATAACTACAGTAATCCATTATTCATGAACACAATGGAAGGGGAACAATAGGATGCTACAAAACAGATTTTGGTACAGCATGAGGAATACACAGAAATTGCAAATCTGGACAAATGCCAAGTCAGGAGATGGGTCAGTGTCTGCAGACTGGATTAAGTCTTATCATCCTTGGGAGCCTCCCTGGGTCCTGGTGTTTTTCCAAGGCTTGGCAGACATTCCTGTCAGATTCCTTGCTGCTGAAGCAGTTTCTGACTACACAGAAAGAAATATTATATCCCCAAGACAAATGTGTCTTATGGAAAATTAAAGAAACATTCCAAAGATTAAAGGTTTCTGGTCACATCTCCTGACTGAGATCATAAAGCTACCAAATTAATTTCTCTTTGCAGTGGACTCCCTGACAGCAGTTTTTGGCATTCAGTGAAGTTCCTTGGTTTAGTGTATAAATATGAAGGGAAAAGAGAGCCACTTTTTGTATTATTTTTCTTCATAATTCCCAGTGTTAAGAGAGTAGAGAAAAACTAAGTCTGATTGCTGTGAGAGTCACAGAAGTGAGTGTGGAGTTCAAACTAGGATTGGACATGTAGACTTATTGAAGAAAATTGAATTCAACTGGAGTTCTTCAGCAGCAAGGAAAGATGTGTGTCATAGTAGAAAACCACGGAATCGTAGAATGGTTTGAGTTGAAAAGTATCATCAAAAATCATTAAATCCAACATCTGGTCCTGATCAGGGACACCTTCCACTAAACCAGGTTGTTCAAAGACCCATCAAACTTCGTCTTGAACACTTCCAGTTATAGGATTACCACAGCTTCTCTGGACAGACTCTTTCAGTGTCTCATCAACATTATTATAGAATATTTCTTCCTTAGGTCAAATCTAAATCTACTTTCTTTAATATTTAAATCTCTTGCCTCTTGGCCTGTCACTACAGGTCATAGTAAGAAGTGTCTTTTTGTCTTTTTTATAAACCAGTTTTAAGCATTTAAAGGCTGCAATAATGTGTCCCTGGAGACTTTTCTCCAGACTGAACAAAACCAACTATCTCAGCCTTTCTTCATAGGAGAGGTGTTCTAGCCTTTTGACTGTTTTCATGGCTCTTCGCTGGACCCATTTGAACAGGTCTATATCCTTCCTATTTTGAGTACTCCAGAGCTGGATGCAGTTCTCCAGGTGTGGGCAAGTATTTTTAAGATAATATAGTATCAAAAAAGGAATGATGACTTTTCTCAAGAACAAAAATGCAATTTACTTTCTTATAGATGAAGAATGGTTTGTCAATATTCTGCAGATTGACAAGTGGAAATTGAAACAAAATATCAACATCAGTATAGTTTATATTTCACATACCATTTCTATTTTGTAATAGTGACTCTTAAGTTTAAAGTCTACTGATCTTATTGCCCAGGAAAAAAGAAAAAAAAAGAAAAAGAAAAGTACACTGTCAATATAATTGCTATTAAGTCTTCATGTAATCCATCATGTCAACTGAAAATCAAGTCAGGGAAAAACAAACGTGCAATTGCCACCAGAGAAGAAAGGAGTGAGGATTTGTGACAGAATCATCTCCGCAGATGAGGGAGGTTCTTTCGACACTGGAGTTTGGGAAAGACAAGGGTGAGTCATACTGTCCCCCTTTGCAGCATGTGGAGGACCACAGATAGGTAGAGATCCACTGCAGGCCATGGAGGATCCCATAATGGAGCAGTTGGATGCCCAAAGGAGACTATGGCCACATGGGAAGCCTGTGCTGGAGCAGGCACCTGGCAGGGGCTGTGGCACTGATAAGGGAGCCCATGTTGGAACAGGTTTTGCTGACAGGACTTGTGACTCTGTGGGAATTAAATTGGAGCAGTTGTGAGTTAGTGGAGAACTGCAACCTGTGGGAAGGACCTACATTGAATAAGTTACTGGTAGACTGTCTCCTGTGTGAGGGACCCTACACTGAAGCAGAGGGAAAGTGTGAGGAGGAATGAGGGGCAGAGACACTGAGTGATGAATTGACCACAACCCCCATGCCCTGTAATCCTGTATTGCTGAGGGGCAGGAAGTAGACAAAATAAGAAATAAAACTGAGTCAGGGAAGAAGCGAGGGGTGGGGGAAATTGTTTTTAAAATTTGGGTTTATTTCTCATTATCATATTCTGATTCTCCTTGGAAATAAATTAAATGAACTTCCCCAAGCAAAGTCAGCTTTGCCCATAGTGATAATAGGTTACTGGTCTCCCTGCCCTTATATTGAGCCATGAGCCTTTCTTTATACTTTTCTGCGCTGTCCACCTGAAGAGGTGGAATGATGAGTGGCTTGGTGGGTACCTGGTGTCCACCCAGGGTGAATCCACCATGTAATCATATTCCATTACATCATTTTCACTACACAACACTCTGGAAAGATATATATGCATCCAGTTGCATTTTTCTTGGCAAGGCATCTGCTGAAGTATGTCCAGCATTTATTTGTTTAGGACAGAGATCACAAACAGTCCTGTGCACCAGTCAAATGCCTAGAAATTCTAAAAAATAAAGAAAAATTTTTAAAAATCACTGTTCCAACTCCACACATGAAACTTATCTTGGATTCTTTTTCCACAAAGACATAAAAAATTACAACTTTTTTTCCTTAGTTTTGGTAAAGTATTTGCTTGCTTTTCAAGATTAAGTTGGTTTGAAATAGGGTGTCCATGTTTTCATGTGTGATATCAGAGTTACTTATCAATCCAAAAAGTCTGGCCAATATTAAAGATCATTAGCCCTTAAAACTGAATGCTGAAGTGCTCCCTCTAGAATTTGAAGGTCTTTAATTAATATCATCTGAACAAAGGGACTGAGGTTTATCATAATACCCTGAGAATGCTATAGGGAGTTTTCTCAACTACTAGTGGTTTGGTTTAGCTTGACAAAATGCCAACTGCCCAATAGTCTGTCAGATCCCCACTCCCAGGGAAAGGGAGGGAGGGAGGGGCAAAAAAAAAATAACCAAAGGAGAAAAAAACCCAAAACCCCAAATAGGAAGCTTCTTATATTCATACAAAAGAGAGACAATTAAAAACGGATTATGATATAACAAATATGATATACAAATGTGGAAAAAACAACTACTGAGTCACTCACCCAAACAGTGCAGACCTCCACCACTTCAGCCTACAAAAACACTTCAACAAACTCCTGCCAAAGGATACTCATCAAGAGAGGAGAAAACCAATGACAAAAGGAAAAAAAAGCACTTCCCAAACCAAACAGCTGTGAAGTGGTGACAAGGCCTAATGCTACCAGCATGGTGGTAACATGTTCACTCAGTGTCAGCCATGAAGGGGACTGGCTAAAATCTCTCCTACACCTCTTTTTATACTTTCTGTGACATCAGATGATATATCTTTTTGGTTGCTTAAGTCATGTGGTGCTTGTCCCCTCTAATCTATGTAGCATTTTCAGGGCCTACTAAACTGAGGCCTAGCTAAAACTAAAGCCAAAACTATCATAACTGCCTATCAGTTAAACAATATGAAGGTTTTGAACAGTAAAGCTCTAATTTTTAGACTCGTAGATAATCTTATACCATGGTTATACATAGTTATTTCTTAAAACAGAGAAATAATATTAATTTGTAATGGTGATAGTTATAAATGTGAGCCTACTTTTGCAGGAGGTTTAGGTTCTTCCCCCAGAGGATACTTGGGCACTGGAACAGGCTCCTCAGGGAAGCAGTCACAACACCAAGCCAAGCCAAGTTCAAGAAGCTTTTGGATGATACTCTTGGGCACATGGTGTGATTCTTGGGGATCTTGTGCAGGACCAGGCATTGGACTCAATTAACTTTCTGGCTCCCTTCCAGCTCTTCATATTCTGTGATATTCTGTGGTTATCTTCACACAATAAGCAATTTAAATAGAAATAAGCAGAGATAGATTCTCAAATAAGGATAAATTTAGAGTTTCATTGAAGTGACATTTGCAAAAAGAAAGTGTTTCATGTCAGAAGACACAAGGAAAAGTAAAAGGAGGAAGTCAGTGACAGGAAAGTAAATGCTCTGCTGGTTCACTTTTGCCTTTAGCAAGACAGAGTTATATTGTATTTGTCAAAATAAGTTCCTCTGTAACATTATTGTGGAAATCATTGCATTCCATATTAAGTGCCATTTCAAATTTTGTCTTATTATTATAATTACTTTGGTCAACATAATTATGTATTAAGTATTTCACCTGTACTCTGCTTCCTGTAGTCCAGAAGTTAGTGTGTGAGTTCAGTTAATACGTGACTGTTTTCACATGCCTCAGACCTGGGAATAAAAAGAGTGTGCAATCAAAGTTCTCCACTGACTCATGGAACACTCAGAAAAATCTTTGGCTCATCTATATTTGCAATCAATGCCATGTTGCTCTTCATTAATACTGTGAATCTACAGACTAGTATATGTAAATGGGTATATTTTTTCTTCATGTTACTGGGAATTCAGCTTGCAAAACCCAGGAGTTTTAAAAAATGACACAACAAATAACAGGGTAAATGAAAAATGTGATTAATGTATTTTTTCTTCTACAAAGTCCTAAATATTGACTTTTTTAATACTTACATTCCTGTGGTAAGAAGAAAGAGGAAAAAGTGCTGCAATCTAGAGTGTAAGTGCCTATACAAAAAAAACCCACATAAGGGCTTTCCAAGGAAGAGGGATTATTTTACGCAATTTTTACATCTTTTCTTTTGATCAGAGTGAGAAAAGAGTGAACTTTGTAAATCTGTGAAAAGTGGGACCTAGAATCTATCCTGAATATCTGTTTGACAAGAGGTTCTACATTCACACAGAACCTTGCCTCCCTTCCTGTTTCTATGTCCCTTCCCTTGCACACAGCCTAATATACTGAATTGCAGTAGAGAGATCTCCAGGGCACTGATCATGCATAGATAACTACATTGTAATCCGTGATACTACAGAAGCAGGAACTAATTATAATTATCTTCTTATTACATTATCCTACATTTCGCCTGGTGGATATTGACATATCTCCTCCTCTCTTTAAGATAAAACTTTTAACGAAAACTTTGTTGGAGCTTCCTATTCCTCTGGTGAAATTTTCTGAGAGAATTCTTTTCACAACAGAAAGAATCTTCATACTTTCACTTTGTTTCATTTTTTTATCACAGTGCTTTAGAATGTGGCTTCATTTTTCAAGACAGAACTCAGCAGCCTGTTGGATTTATTGAGCTTGTAACCTTTCATTCTGTCTACACATCACCTGTCAATAAGGAGTAACATTTAAAGATAGACTTGTTTTCCCAATCATATGTTCTTCCTGAGTCTGATTTGCAAATATAGAATTAAATGGACATGCAGGAAATGAGGTTGAAGTGATTATTTCATGCTTTTAAGAGTCATGCTTTATTAAAAGAAATGGGTGGCAGAGCACATCAAGATAGTTCAGCTGAGAACTATGCAGCTAAGCAGTAACTCTGAAAGTAGCCTTTAGCCATCTTGCACTGACATTCCCAATAGAATTTTTTTCTCCAGAGAAAATCACAAATTTTTGGAGCTGAAGGAAATGAAACAGGCAAAAGTAACTTAGAAAGATGTTTCACAAACAACATTTACATTTTAGAGCTACTTGGTCATCAGCTTACAGCTGTTTGACTCCATGTGACTTGATATCTGTGGAAGGCGGTGGGTAGTTATTATATATAAAAGCCTCACAGTAAATGCTGATGCCTCTATTTCCTTATTTTAAAGGCTTAAAAGAGTTATAGAGCAGAAAAAGGGTGAAGAAAATAGAAGTGAACTTCAATATGGCCCTTGTCTTCCATTTTTTTTTCTACTGCCTAGTTACTAGTAAATCCCCTTCTATCTCTGAAAGGAGATAAGTGTTTCACAATTGATTCCTTATCTCCTCTGTGTTGATGCATGTAATCCCAATACAATAGTTTCTAATAGACTGGCACATTTCCACTTTCATTTGCAAGACAAATTTTCCCCTATGCCGAGCACTGAAAATTTGTTTTATCTAAATATTCTTAAGCTCACTATCTGAAAATGTAAATACTCCTATTGCAAATTTTGATCCATCTGACTTCTATTTTAATCAGAAGCTTCAGCTGATTTTGAGAGACCAGCTGTCCATTTATATGTATATGTATGCTTTGGGTTATTTTTAACAAATAAGAGCAGAAAAGAAAAAAAAGAAAATAGTAATGAAGTTTCAGAGTGTCACAAACAGTGATGAAGAGGAAAGATTGCTACTGCTCCACCAACAATGCCCCTCGCATCCTCCTGACCCTGTCCTGCCTCACCCTATCAATAATGTTGTTGTATTTGGATACATATTAGAAAAAGAAGTTGAGGAAAAGAAAGTACATAGACGCACACATATGTAGCTGCATGTCTGTATATATAGAGAGACTTTTAAATCTTATTGGGTGAAGTAATGCCCTAATAACATGACACTCAGCCTGTCTGCAGCAATGACCTGTCAGAAACATAGCAGTTGCCCCTGATTGCACTGGCTGCCAGAGGTCTGAAAAGCTCAGGAGCATGAGAGTACTAGGAGCCCCAGGGCAGTCACATAAATGACCCTTTGCTGACAGAGCTGTGTCACAACCTAACAAAGGTGCACATAAATAATAGCACAGGTGGAGCTGTCTAATGTATAAAAAACCAAAAAAGCACAGCTATTTTAGGGAATGCCTAGTTTTACTGGGCACACTGCTTCAGAACTGGGCATGAAAAACTGGTGGCTATGCTGTCTTGTCCTGTAGTTTACATCAATAATGTTTCTCATTTGTTACTGCATATTTACTCCTCAGTCTGCAGCAGGAGCAACTGTAACTAATAATTTTCCAAATTAAAAATTATTTTCTGCCTTTTGTTTCTACTTAGATAATTCCTTCCAATTTCCTAGTATTGACTAGGCTTAAAATAACAGAACTGGAGTTAATGCACAGCAAATACCATTTTTCTGAATGCTGACAACCATACAGTGATGAATACAGTTTACTGAGGAACACCAATAATCAGCCCTAGTTGTAGTGTCTAAACTATTTTCAGCCTACCATAAATATTGAACACTGGTCCTAGCTATAATATGATAAATTCCAATTATGCTTCTTGCCACAGAAGAGCTCTTCCAACAGATACTAGGATCTCACTCAGTAGTGTGTTTAAGGTGGTGTTTTGTAAATCAGTCACATATCACTAGCTAGCAACAGGAGTGTAACCAACTGGAATTGGAGAATAGCATTCTTTAGTCACAGGTTTGGATAAGCAGTGTTTTCACATAGCTCCCCCACTCTATCCAATTGTCTCAAAGCAATTTATGTTTGACTATTTATAGTACTGAAAAAAAAGTCAAGTGGAAGTTAAGAAGAAAATTACATCAAAGACCATAACAAATCAATAGTGAGTTCTCAAAAAGGGTATGCCATTTTCCCCCAAAACAGTCATCTCTAAGTTTCCTCAGCAAAGTTGAAAATGGTAAGAAATTAATCTCCCTATTCTTCCCACTACTACATTGACTTCTCATCTGTCCTGTGTATTCATCTTAGGTACCCTATCAGCAGTTTTGGGTAACTACATCAAAGACTGAGATTAATGCATATTTGAGAGGAGACAAAGACAAGGTAATCATTCTCATACACACATGGGCTCATGAACACAGTTCTGGAGGATCCAGATGAAGCTATTCAGTGCCAGTAAGGTCTATTTATGCCCTCAGAGTCCAGAGAGATAAAGTCTGAGTTTAGGTAGTTTCCCATGGAGAAAAGTTGGCTCCTGGGATACCTTACAGGTGTCTGCTACTACCTGGCTAAAGAACCGAACTGGAACTGCATGTACAAGAGACAGTGAGCAGTCTGGGAATTCCTGAGAAATTCCAATGAGGTAAAATGAAAACATTTGTAGGCGGTTGACCAGGCAAAATGCCAAGTACTAACTACAGAGTCACAGAAGCCCCCTGCCCCCCAGAGGGAAAGGGAAGAAAAAATCCTGAAAAACTGGAATTTAAACTGGCAAGGTTTTTATATTTACACAGAATAGAGAAAATTAAAAGCAAAATGCAATATAACACATCCACACAGAAGTAAGAGATTACAATTCCCTACCTCTCACTGAAAACAGATCCTCTAAGATAAAACTGATGCGAAGTAGTGGCAAGCAGCGGTGAGGCCTAATCCTCATACAACAGCACAGCAGGTCCACTCACTACCATGGCCATGAGCAAAAGACCAAGTTGACTCTTCCACACACTATTTTTATACTTGATTTGATATCAGATGATATATCTCTTTGGTTGCTTAAGTAAGCTGGCTCCTGTCCCTCTTACTCTGTGTAGCATTACCAGGGCCTACTCAAGGCCTAAACTAAGCCTAACTAAAACTAAGGCCTACCCAGGCCAAACCACTACAACATTTTTTACCATGAGCAGTCAAATACAGGAACTAGGACCCAGAAATACTGTGAGATGTACAATGCTGGAGAATTCAAGCGTCAGAGGCCCAAGTCCTGGCACAGTTGTATCGAATTAGATCTTCAAACAAAGGGTTCAATTAGGTGATCTCTGGACATTCCTTTTAACCCATTACTCTGTGAATCCATGCTTAGAGGTAGCATTATCTTCCTATTGAAGCATGGTAAAAGAACGGACATTTTCAGCAATTTAATGGCTCCAGAATACAGAGTGACCTTATGCACTGAATACAGAATTTGTACTTTGAGAGAGAGACACAGGTATCTGATCATACTTACTACTAGGTTTATCAGGGAGTTAGGTCTTCTTTTCATATAGAACACTATTTTATCATGAATTGGATTACTCTGAACCTGTTCAGACTGAGGGCTGCGATTTTATATTTACAGGAGACCACCACTTAAGAGCAAAATTGACCTTTTTATAGAAACATGAATGAAACCATTGTGACATCTGTAAATTCAGATAAATTACTCATTACTAATACAAATTATTTCTCAAAGTACTTCATAGTTTTAAACCCTATTATCCAGCCTTTGCATTTTACTTATACCAAAACAACAATTTAGAATTCCAAAAGCTGATGTTCCATGGAGAAAAGCGCTATCAGGAGTTGAATTAGCCTGCTTTAGCATTTCCCTAAGGTGGCATTTAGATGTGCATAGAAGCTTTTGAGTCAGCAGAAGTCATGGACTTCTATATTCTGTTAATTCTATAGCTGTCTCCAAATTCTTTTGAATTACATAGCTTTCCTTGAAGCTGTATTAATTGCTGCCAGTTTCAGGTATAGTGCCTATGCAGTTTATGATGAGATGATTTGCATATGTATAATCTTCACAGAAACCTGACTCCAGGCTTGAGCATCAGTAGACCTTGCCTTTACCAGTGTTAAGAGCTAGCCACGATTCTGTTCTTGATCAGGGAAAAAATGTATTCAACAATATCAACAAAGATGCCCTATGAAATTTATCAGACATTTTATTAGGTTTTGATCTTCTTTCAACACTGACTGACCACTGCTAAATATTTTTCGAATTATTAAAAAAAGGAAAGAAATCCATAATTTTTTTTGTGTCTTGAATGACTTTTTCTAGACTGTTCATTGTATGTGCACTTCCTTTTGTGGCTTGCTCATTTGGGCAAGGCAGTAAATTTCACAGCTTTCTGTGAGTTCTGTGACCTGTTTTGCTTTTCTGTTCTCTCTTCCCTTCTGCAAGACAAGTAAAACTAATTATTATGCTCTTTTTTTTCTCTGATTTTTCTGATCTTCTGTATGGTAATTGGTGTGCCACTCATAAAACTATTAACCATAGCATCTTCCTTACCATATTCAAATCTCCCAATCAAATGACATCTGCCATCTGTCCTTCCATAACTTAAGGAGCTGTTTAAAGACTATAGTTGTATAGAATCTTAAAATCTCTAGTATATGCCCTTGTGAATGCACTTTATTCTACTTGATAATTATTTACAAATAAGTGTTTTATCATCACATTTATATTTAGGCTACCTTTATAAAAGAAATAATTTTCAATGAATGTATTTCTCTTGTAAAAATAGGGGGATTTTTAGTTTTTATCTCTTTTTTAAAATGGTAATTATATCAGCAATTTTATTGTTTAACAACATAGGACAAGATTTTATTTGAAATATATATACATCACAGAGGAGGCAAGGGTATAAGAGACATTTATTTTATGCTTCTCTATGCAGTGCAGTTTACATACAACATGTTTCTGAATCATAATCTTTTTGTTATAGACACTTTCTGACTATTCTGACAGTAGCACAGCTGGATATCTGACAAACAGGTTTATTTAGAAAGATATAAGCTTGGTCATTGCAATGTGTTTGATTGAAAATATGCCTTATACCAATGGCAAATGAAGTACCTCTGTTTGAAGGAGGAGGAGATGAATACTGTGTAGTTGCCTGTGATTTGTCCCCCTGTGAGGAAAATTGCACTAGGTACTGCTGGAATGAGATACCTTAGCAAAATAAACTCTAGTCAGAGAGGTAATTCCATTGAAACTGGGATGTTCCTAAATCATAAATACTCCAGAATCGCTCTGAAGATCAAGGCCAATAAATGAGATTTCTGTGATCCCATCTGGTTGACTTGCATTAGAGACTAAAGGAGGTGTTGGCAAGGCTGTTGTTCTGGATAAACAGGGGCAAAATTACATTGGATCTTCATATGTATTGTGTACTATAACTCATTGATTGCACTATGGACAAGTGGACTTCTATCGGCCTCTTTTTGTAGCTCATTGCAATGCTGGTTAACTTTTAGAAAGCAATTTGTTACTGTAAATATTTCTTTCAATCACAGGAACATTAAACAAGAGATCTATTGTTCACACAAAATAGCTCAAATTTACTGTTTAAAGCTTCCAATAGTACTGCTGGCTATGCAACCTTCTGATATGCACTATCTGATGTATTAATTTCAGTTGTAAATTAGAATACAGGGAGTTTCAGCTATTGACAGCTGTTTAAAAGGGTATCCAAAATAACTTGTGGTATGGTTCTTCTCCGGGGACACCCCCTTGTCGCAGGGGAGAAGTTTGCGTGCCCTCATGAGGTTGAGAGCTATGCTGGAGGTGGTTTGTGCCGCCAGTAGGGTCTTTCATGCCAGACAGGTCTCAGCTGGAGGGTCAGACAAAGTGTGTCCACGGGCAGGATGGGCTCGCTAGCCGTCTGGCAACCATCCTAGGAGAAGGACAACTCCAACCCCAAACCCAGGCAGATGGAGCTCACTTAGCCCTGTAAGGCCATCCATCTAAGAGAAGGATACTCTAACCAAACCTATGTCCTGAGGTATTCGCTGTTACTGTCCAAGCTCGCTAGGCCTTGGCAGATGAACCTTAGGATTAAAGGGTGGGGCCAGTTCTGCGCACGCTGTACCTCACCTAAAAAATCCACTGCACAGGCTGGAAGGGTTCACCCACATTGCAAAGCCCTGTAGTGACAGGTGAGGGTCGAAAACGGCAGGTGATAGGAAGCAACTGGAAGCCGCAGACCCAACCCTGCATGCAGGCGGTTCAGGATATGGGTCATTAGAGACTTGACCCCGGAGATGACAGTCTCTTGAGGCAGCATCCTGAAATGACCAAGCAGTCTTTTCTAGGCACAGCACTGCTTCCTCCACATGGAGAGGGGCCTAGCAAAGGTGGCCTAAACAAAGCTCATCTCCACACCCGGTTGGATAACCGCGGTCAACCGGCATCTTCCATGTGGTCAAACAAAAACAAAGAGATTTCAAAGGCATACATCTGCCTGCAAAGGTGTGCTCAAACTAACACTCGCAATTTTGGAACATCAGAACCATGCTTGATACTGGGGATAGTGGACGTCCTGAGCGTCGTTCTGCTCTAATTGCCCACAAACTGTCAAGGCTCAACATCAACATTGCTGCTATCAGTGAAGTTCATCTTCATGAGGAAGGCAGCCTTAAAGAACATGGTACTGGCTACACACTCTACTGGTCAGGCAAACCCAAAACCGAAAGATACCTTTCAGGAGTTGGCTTCATGATTAAAAACTCCATTGCCTCCAAACTTGAAAATCTGCCGACAGGTCATTCCGATCGCATTATGTCCTTACGCCTCCCTCTACACAACAAGGAATATGTTGTTCTTTTTAGCGTATATGCCCCAACTCTCCAAGCTGACCCAGCGGAAAAAGACAAATTCTACACCGACCTGCTCCGCCTCACCCAAAATGTTCCTGCAGATGATAAGATCATAATCCTTGGTGACATCAACGCCAGAGTAGGTAAGAATTCTGAAGCCTGGAAAGGAGTCCTGGGCAAGCATTGCATTGGAAACTGCAACAACAACGGACGCCTCCTGCTAGAGTTTTGTGCAGAACGGCAGCTCACCATCACCAACACTGTCTTTAAACAGAAAGACAGCCTGAAGACAACCTGGATGCATTCTCAATCCAAGACCTGGCACCTCACTGACTATATCTTAGTACAACAGAGAAATGTCAGTGATGTCCATCATACTCGAGTGATGCCGAGTGCAGAATGTCAAACAGACCACCGCCTTGTACGTTGCAAACTTAACCTCCACTTCAAGCCCAAACCTAAGAGAGGCGGCATTCCAAGGTGGAGGCTCCAAGTCAGCAATCTTCAAACAGCTACAGTGAAAGACAGCTTCCAGGGAAACCTTCAAACTAGACTTAAAGATAATCCCATAGATCCCTCTCCTGAAGCTCTTTGGCAACATATTAAAAGTTGCATCCTGCAGTCCTCTGAAGAGTCCCTAGGGTTCTCCTCCAAGAAAAACAAAGACTGGTTTGATGAGAACAATCAAGAGATCCAGGAATTGTTGAAGAAGAAGAGAACTGCTCACCAAGCACACCTTGCTCAGCCATCTTGCCATATAAAAAAAGCCGCCTTTCGTCTTGCATGCAGTAAGCTCCAACAGAAACCTCGAGACATCCAGAACAAACGGTTCCTAAACCTAGCAGAAAAGACACAACTATGTGCAGATTTGGGTGACCAAAGAGATTTCTATGAGGCCCTGAAAGCAGTGTATGGACCCACACACCAGTTTGAAAGCCCCGTACTCAGTGCAGATGGTCAACTGCTTCTAACAGATAAAACCTCCATCCTGAAGTGATGGTCTGAGCACTTTCAGACTATCTTCAGTGCCAACCGTGTAGTCCAAGGCTCAGCAATTCAGCACATTACACAACAACCTGTTAAACATGAGTTGGATGCAGCCCCTACTATGGGAGAGATACTCAAGTCCATACAACAGGTGAAAACTGGCAAGGCAGCTGGGGTTGATGGAATTCGACATGAAATCCAGAAGCATGGAGGTGAAGCACTCCATGCCAAATTCCACGAGCTTGTTGTGCGTTGCTGGGAACAAGGGGAACTACCACTAGATCTTTGTGACGCAGTCATCATCACCCTGTACGAGAAGAAAGGAAAAAAATCAGACTGCTCAAATTACCAAGGTATTACTTTGCTCTCCATTACTGGTAAAATCCTTGCAAGAATACTTCTGAACAGATTAGTACCCACTATTGCAGAAGAACTTCTACCTGAAAGCCAGTGTGGTTTCAGAGCCAATAGGTGCACCACAGACATAGTATTTGTTCTCAGAGAACTGCAAGAGAAGTGTAGGGAACAGAATAAAGGTCTCTATGTAACCTTCATTGACCTCACCAAAGGTTTCAACACCGTGAAGCAGAAAAGGCCTGTGGCAGATCTTGGAACATTTAGCATGTCCCCCCAAGTTGCTCAAAATGATCATCCTGCTACATGAGGATCAGCGTGGACAAGTCAGATATGGCGATGCACTCTCTGAGCCCTTTCCAATAACCAGTCATGTGAAACAAGATTGCGTTCTTGCACCAACTCTATTCACAATCTTCTTCAGCATGATGCTCCAAAGAGCCACAGCAGACCTCAATGAAGAAAATGGCATCTACATCCAATATCGTACGAATGGAAGCCTATTCAACCTAAGGTGACTGAAGGCCCACACCAAGACCGTGGATCACCTTGTCCATGAGCTGCTTTTTGCTGATGATGCCGCCCTCGTTGCTCACACAGAGGCAGCTCTGCAGCGCTTAACATCCTGCTTTGCAGAGGCTGCTGAGCTTTTTGGGCTGGAAGTGAGCCTGAAGAAGACAGAAGTTCTCTACCAACCTGTACTTCAAGAAGTCTTCCATCATCCTCACATCACCATAGGCAATTCAGAGCTTAAGTCAATCCAGGAGTTCACCTATCTGGGAAATATCATTTCTTCACACAGTAACATCGACAAAGAGATAGACAACAGGCTGGCAAAGGCATACAAAGCCTTCAGAAAACTCCATAAGAGAGTCTGGTCCAATAAACACCTGAAGAAAAGTACAAAGATTAGTGTCTACAGAGCCATTGTACTCTTTTATATGGGTCTGAATCATGGGTCTTGTACTACCACCACCTGCGGCTTCTCGAACGCTTCCATCAGCGCTGCCTCCGTTCCATCCTAAACATCCAGTGGTCTGATTACGTGACCAATGTGTCTGTTCTTGAACAGGCAGGGGTCAGCAGTATCGAGGCCATGCTGATGAGAACGCAGCTGCGCTGGGCAGGGCATGTCTCCAGGATGGAGGATCACCGCCTTTCGAAGATTGTGCTCTATGGTGAACTCGCCACCGGCTGCCGCAAGAGAGGAGCCCCGAAGAAGAGATACAAGGACTTCCTGAAACAACACCTCAGCCTTGGCCATATTGACTGCCACCAATGGTCCACTCTGGGCCTCCAATCGGGATTCATGGAGACACAGCATTCATGACGCTGCTGCTTCCTTTGAGAATGCACGGAGAGTCAGTCTTGAGGAGAAAAGACAATGCAGAAAGAACCGTTCCTTGCCAATATCACCTAGGGAGACGTTCCACTGTGCCTTTTGTGACCGGACCTGCCTGTCCCATATCGGCCTTTTTAGCCACCAGCACGCTTGCAACAAGTGTGGGTAGTGCCCTTCTGAAATCTTCGTTCGCAAAGCCTAGCCATGATGATGATGATGAGGGTTCATGGGCATATATGACTTTTGGTGAGGTCAGAAGTTATCTTCGGGGAACTCCGGGGGGACATTCCTAGTGGCTTTTACAGGAGTAAGATCTGGTTCATTGCTTTTCAACACCTGCATTTCTACAAAAACAATAAGCATTTTCTTGGGGCATATGATCTCTGTAAGAGGTTGAAAGCCAATTTCAGTTAAAGCATAAACTGACGGAGATAGAAACTATGGAAACATATTCTAGTTCCCTTCAGTTTTCAAAAACCTGCATCTGCAGCCGGTCTTTCCAAAGAGAAAGCAAATTTTTCATTACCTTGTCAAATCTTAATAGAATATGATACTAATATTCTTCTTTTAAAGAAAATTGTCATTGTGAAGTTTTTGAACTAAGCTTTGGATGTTGTTCCTTGTACTGTGCAGAAGAGAGTTGTTTCTTTCTCGTTTTTTTTCTTACATTCTATTTTTAGTGATTGAGAACAAGAAGGAAGACAAGGTAGAAATATGGACTCAATTCTCAATTTTGTTTTATACATGAACTAGAAATATTTTCTTACAGTTCCTTTTAGACACGAAGCTGAAAAGAAAGCACTGACTTGATAACTAGCTAGTGAAAGGTACAGGATCTCTTCAGAGTTACGTGATCTTTTGCACTAAATCTTTAAAATCATTGCATGCATCTTCTTTTTTTAGCAATAACTATATATTATTGCCTGGGGTTTTATAATAATAGGAATCTTTCTAAGTGTTTCACATAGAGTATAAAATAGCAAAAGGTGGCTGAGTTCTTTAAAAAATTCCATTCTAGATATCTCTTTCCAGTACCTAGTGCCCTCAACATTCTATAAAAGAGTTGAGTATTACCTCAATTGTGTGAAGTACTACACCAAAGCATCTTGATAATAAGGACATTGAACATTCCATAAAAACACATTAATAAATATCCATTAATAAATAATGGACACATGACATTATGCTGAAGGGAAGACATATTTTCTGTCATTTGTTCTAATATTTTTAAAATCTTAGCCAGGCTTTAAAAGAGCTGGTAAGAATCATTAATAATATTGCAGTTTAATCTAACATGAAACCTAAATTTAAGGTCATAAATTACCCTTTAAATAAAAGAGGGTAAAGAAGAAGGATAATTAAAGTTTGAAATAAAGAGAAGGTAATATTATTTTTCTTATACAGATGTGTATGTAGAGACAATGTTATTATTAATCTGCAAACAGTTGTCAATAAATAACACTAACATTGCACACAATGTGCTGCAACATAGCTCCAGTAATTACTTTACTTAATAGACACATTCACATTTTAGATAGAAGTAAATGTGCCTTTGACATATTAAGGAATTTCCATGTCGAAGATGCAGGTAACCTGACCCTTCTTACGCTAATTATTGCTTCAAGCACAGTATCTTTTCCTACTTTTAGATTAAAAAACAAGTTTTGGTTTTGTTGATTTTGTTTGGGTTTTTGTTTTTGGCATTTTTTTCTTTGGTTGGGTTTTTTTACTGAAATTGCAATAGCAATTATTTATAAATATGTAAGCTTCCAGTAATTTTACTGATAACACCAAGTTCAGCTGGTGTGTTGATCTGCTGGAGGGTAGGAAAGGTTTTCAGAGGAATCTGGACAGGCTGGATGAATGGGCTGAGGTAAATGGAATAAGGTTCTGTGCTGGTTTAAAGATAAACCGGCAGGAGAAATGGACCCACCACAAGAGAGATTATAAGTCAGAGTTACAATTTAATGAAAGATGTTAGCATAAATACACTGACACAAAGAGAAATTGCCTTAAACTCACAAAACCTAGCAGTACAACCCAGTGTCCTGGGGCACAAACCCAAAGGGGATTGTTAGCCCTTGTGCTGAGACCTGCGTGGTTCCCCCCAAGTCCAAAGCAAAAAAAGAAGTGAGAAACCTGTTTGTGCAGATGATGGCTGTAGTCTGGTCGAGAGCGGTGGTCTCCTCCTGTCAAGGTCCTGCTGCTCCTCTGGATCCAACAAACCCTTCCCGAGGTCCTACCCACCACTTATGTACCCTCAGAGAGCACTCAGTCCCTCCCCCTGGGCGGGGACTCACACAATAGGTGATTAACTCTGGGAGCCAGGGGGTATTGTTGTTGCAGACCATGCTCTAGTGAGATCGCACACACCAATATGATGTTCAAGCAAATCCCAAGTTTATTCAAAAACACAAGTATATATGACCTCAAGTGACCCCACCCCAGGTAGAATGGTCTGACTCCAATTGGTTGAGGCTGGAAATATGTCCTTTTAAGATGAAAATGAAACTTGTAAGGTGGTCATTCAGACCCACCAAAATCAGCGGCTGCAACATAATGTTGAACTATTGATGGCCCATTAGCAGCCACGCCCCTTCAGGTTGGGTGTGAAAGTGCTAATGACTCACTGGGCAGCTGCTGCTAATGGTCCATTATCCTTGGGGAATGAATAGAGGGGGTAGAATACACAGCTTTGATCACCCCCACACAGTGATAGCTGGTCCCGCCTTCTGAACTAGGACAGGTCCAAAAACACCAAGTTCCAGGTGTTGCCCTTGGTTCACAACAACCTCAGTCAGCACTACAGCCTGGGGAAAGAGTGTCAGCAAAGCTGCCTGGCAGAAAAGGATCTTGTAATGCTGGTTCCCAGATGGTCAAGAAGGCCAACAGCATCCTAGCCATATAAAAAATAGTGTCATCACAGGACTAGGGTAGAAACCATTCTCCTGCACTCTGCACTGGCAAGGCCACACCTCAAATCCCGTGTTCAGTTCTGCGCCCCTCACTTCAAGAAAGACATTGAGGTGCTGGAATGTGTCCAGAGAAGGGCAATGAAGCTGTTGAAGGGTCTAGGGAGTATCCCCTATGAAAAGCGGCTGAGGGAGCTGGGGTTTTTTAGCTTGAAGAAAAAGAAGGCTCAAGAGGGTTGTTACCACTCTTTGTAACTATCTGCAAGGAGATTGTAGTGAGGTTGGCATCGTCTCTTCTCCAGGTGACGAGTGAGAAAAGGAAATGGCCTCAAGTTGCACGAGGGGAAGTTTACACTAATAGGAAAAATTTTATCACAGAAAGGGTGGTCAGGCATTGGAACAGCCTACACAGGGAAGAGGTGTAATCACCATCCCTGGAAATGTTAAAAAGTCATGGATATCACACTTGGGAATTCAGTATTGCGGTGAATATGGCAGTGTTAGGTTAATGGCTAGACTCAAGGATCTTAAAAAATCTTTAATTCTCTGACTCTTTAGATACTGTGACTGATTTGTAATTTAAATTACGGATCCCTTGCGTCATGTGCTGGGTTTTTACTTTCTGTTACATCATGTCTGTTTTGCACAACAGTTGCAATAGTAAGGCATAGACATCCGTGTTCAAGATCCATAGTGCAGTACAATGTAGTGCAATACTGGAAGTAATATTTGTAATTAATTCAAAGTCGTAGGTAATTGATAATTAATACAAAAACATTGAATAAGCCCTTCTTTCAGTAAATGTTGATATTAATCTATCCTAGTTGGACAACTGCATGTATCTCTCCCATCTTCAAAATAAAAGTGCTTGTCTCAGTTTGAGGGAAACAAAACCAAAATGTTTACCCACAAGCGGAGGAGGGTGTTTCCTCCACAATAATCACACCACTCTTTATCAAATTTAAGAAAAGGAACTTTAATCAGACAATGGATACAAGAAGGATAACTGTTCTTAACTGATTATATATATATATATATATATGTAGGTATAGATATAACTGCAAACAGACCAGAGCAAACTGCTTCCCCAGCGCTAGAAGGAAAAAAAACCCCAACAAAAACTCCCCAAACCAGCAGGTTTCCTCCTGGAGAAAAGATATACTTATGGGCAGTATCACTGTCACAGCCTGGCTGGCTGCAGGGTGAGCTCCCAGATGAATTCTGTCTCTCTCTCTGTGCCCGTTGTCCCAAATGAAGAAGGGAAACTGGAAGCGGGGAACTGCCGTGTGTCCTGGAAAAGCAGCTGTAACTTCTGTCTCCCAGGTTGCTGCCCCAGTCGGGGCGGGCAGGCCGTGGCGCTGCAAGTGATGGTGAGACTGGAGCCGAGACTGGGACCCCAAATGCAGAAACCAGGAGAACAGCTGTGGCAAGGAGAAAAGAACCGGCTCCCTAAGAAACAGCAGCAGCAGCCAGCAGCAACAAGGAGCAGGAGAAAACAGCTTCCCTCCTCAGCAGCACACCCCCTGCTCCACGTTCTGATGAGCTAGAAGTGGAAAAATGTCCCCAAAAAACAAAAGAGACAACCTGCCCCCACCCAAGAGATCAAGAAGAAGATGGTAGCAGCTAACTACTTCTTTTTGTTAACTAATGGCATGGGTAGTTAGTGGCAGGGGAGAGAATTTACATAATAATTCCAAACTACAACAGTGCTTTTCAAAGATTCATGCAGGACTACAATAAGGAATGTCAAAGCTGAGCATCAACGCAGGAAAATCAGACATGAGTCTTTGCTTCCATGGAATGGAATCTGAAAGAGCTTGAGTCACTTTTTTTTCCTGGAATCTGAAGGAGCTTGAGTCACTTTTTTTCCCTCCAGTCAAAATATCATTGGAGTCTTCAAAAGAGCCTGGAACTTGAGCAAATACAAGTGTCCACAAGAAATGAGCAAAACATGTAAGACATAGCAACTCAAGCTGTTTGTGTAGTAATTCAAGCTGCAGAATGCAAAGGATTTCATGGCCTTTCAGCATAGCTAGACGTGTTGATGGAGACCTGAGATATACTATGTGTGTGAAAAATGTCTGTCTGATATAAAACCATTGCTATGATTTCTTTAAAGATAAATCTACAAAATAGCAGTAATACACAATCTTCAAATTCCTTGACTGCAGCTGAGTAATAAAGCATAGCAAGTATGAATGGCATGGACTGTTGTCTGTGTTCTTTTAACACAGTGCAAAAATGGATAGAGGACTGGAGTTGATATTTTTCTGACCACAATTCACTTTGCTGCAGCACTGACTTTGTCAGTCTCTGTTGTTTTGTTTCTTTACCAAACGGTATCTCATATTCTAAAGCACTTCCTGTCATACAGTTTATTTTGCTGACCCTCTGTCAGAGTTTGCATGAACCACAGCAAATGACTGTGATGTCTATATAATGGCTGTATAAATCCATCAGTTAGCTAGAAAATCTACTCTAAAGGGCTACTTAGCCTTCAATGATCTAAAATATTAAAAGGAAACCTTACAAATAAGAAATCACAAACAAATAGTTTCTTTTTGCACAATCCTTACTTTCTGATATACCCTACTAGGTGTGTACATATATATATATCTACCAGAATATAAGCAGATTACGGCCATGCCAGCCTGAAGCCTGATCTCGTCTGATCTTGGAATCTAAGCGGGGTTGGGTCTGGTTGGTACTTAGATGGGAGATCTCCTGGGAATACTGGGGGCTGTAGGCTCTAGTCCTGAGGACTTCACTGTGACCATCCAGGCTCACTCAGCCATGGCAGATGAACTGGAGGAGTTAAAGGGTGGGGCCAGTTCTGTGCACGCTGTGCCTCACCTATAAAATACACTGCGTAGACTGGAAGGATGCACCCATGTGGGTAGAGCCCTTCCCAAAATCTTCATTCACAAAGTTTAGTCATGATGATGAGAATGTAAGCAAGGAAAGATAAAATATGAGAAGGGTTATGTCTACAAAATTGCCTTGGTGATAATGCTTGGTTTTTAGAATGTGACCGGAATGAGAAAGCTCATTAGTTACAGATATGTTTTCTGTGTATATCTATTCCCCAGTGAAAACAGGAATACAGATCTGATAGTGATACTGCATTAAATTATTACTTAGATATCCTGAAATCTCATGCCCTTATTTGCAAGATTTTACACATGTGGAGTGATTTTCCTTCCATTTCCCCCCTTAAGATTTCCCCTTCAATAAATGGAACATTATTTGTTTTATTCAGAGAATTGACATGTGCAATTAAGAGATACTGTGAAGTTTATATCTTTATTTTTACAATTGGTTTTACATAGGTGCTCTACCATTTGAAAGAACACCCTTGTTTCTTTCCCATAATATATTGATCATTTTAATCTACTTTTTCATATACAAAACAGTAGAAATAATTTTGTGCCTAAGCCAAATATGAAAGATTATCTTAGGAAAAAAAGCAAACAAAATACAAAAGCAAACACCAAACCAACCAAACAACAAAACCTCTAGCTAAACCACACACACACACACACACACACACACACAAAACACCAGAAACCAAAAAAAAACCCCACTATGCTTTCACCAAACAACATTTGTTATTGTCTAAGATATGTATAAATATTCACATTGTAGCTCTTCTGATGTACAGAAAAAGACTCTTCAGAACATGTTGCTGTTGTCCTGTCCTCAGTATGCACTTTAGAACTCATTAAAGCATCACTGATCTTCATTACTTGTGCTTCAGTCCTGCTGATGGTTGATCACACATGTCAAACATATGCCAGACAATGCTGATGTCAAGAAAGTCAACCTTCATATTTTCTGTAATTCCTCAAATACTTCAGCTAATATATTCTCTCCATCTGTTGCAGAAAAGCAAAGATAATGATAATGCAGCAATGCTGAAGTTATCTGATAAATCTATCCTATTACTGTCAAATATTCAGATTTTTAGTTAGTCGGGATTCACTAAGCTCCCTGAACAGTTTTGAAAATCTCAGACTAAATTACAGCATTTTGCCTTGGGCCACAGGAGGAAACTGAATTTCCCACTGTTCCTTTCACTTCTTGTGCAGCTACCATGCTACATAGCCACCCAAATGCTTCCATTCTTATGAATTTTCCCTTCTTGCTCATAATCTGTTCATATTCAACAACCAGATCTTATATCGTGAACAGTCAAACACACATCATGCTATTATACAACCTCTTTTTTATTTCCTTGTACATAAACCCCTTCTCATCAGCAGGTCCCAGCCCTACTGTGCCAGTCCTCTGCATATCTAATGGTCTGGATGACCTCACTTAGAAATTCTAGTCCTTAAAGGAACATGCAATAGTCTGTATGTAATGATAAGGAAATGGAAGAAATTCACTGTTAACCATCAAGGAGGATTTCCACCATCAGCATTAACCATATAACATAGTGGCAGTGGAGGGCAATGAATGTGGAAAGAAGTGAGAGCAATCAGCAAGCTTTCATTCAGTGAGATGGAAGAGCTTGTCAAAGACACAAACAACTAATCAGTTGCCAGCCCTGATTGATGTCCCAGCCTGCATTCAAATCTATCATTGTGACCAAGTACTGCCTATCGTTTACCCAGTGGATGGATAAACTAGAAGTAATATATGGTGTCTAAGCAAATAGATCATTAATTCTGCTTAATATGTGGCGACTAAAGTTTAAATCTTTTTCTAAACAGTAATCTTTCCCTTCAGGGAGGAAAAAAATAAAAAGCTAAAAAAATAATTTACTCTGGTTGACTAGGAAACAAGTTTATTTTTTTACAAGTTTCAATTTCATTGCAACCAATTTTATCTTAGTTTATGATTTATAATTGTCACCAGTATTAAATCTATCAGGATATTTATTAACATCCTAATTAAAATGGTTAAGGAAGATAAGAAATTATATGGCAGCAGAGACAGAGAGCTGTTTCATGCTTGTGCTTTCTTATTCCCCAAAGTCTTCCCAGGCTCAGCCCTGCTACACAACTACCCTTGACTTTGTATTCTTTATTCTGATTATGAAATGAAAATATTAAATGCAGATGTTCAGTTAATTGGATTTTATTGTTGTTTGACTCTTTCTTAATTGCAGGGCATGGGTTTGAATGATTTCTCAATAGTTAGTAAATTCCACATTTTACACCATTCAGCATCAAAGTCAATAGATTTTGACAGACGTTTTAAAAAATGTTAATTCAGGTAATAATTACTGGAGAAACTGAAGTCTGTATTGATATAAATTACAACTGTGTTCAGCCTGGACAGGAGGAAGTAAGCTATCTGCAGTTTTCTAAACTGAGGCTTGGTTTTTATCTTCTATCAGTCATCCATAGGAAAAAATGTAGCTGTTAAGAATTGAAAAGGAGCATCTCGATTTGCTGCATACACTCTAATGACATAAAACTTTAATCTCTGAAGCAGAAATATCCAGCAGTGTGATTTCTATGGTTTTGCAATTTAGTGAGATACACCCTGGCTTGTTTTGAACATTGTCCTTAGCCTCTCATCGGGAAGGTACTGTTAATAAATATTTAATAATTTCACTCATGTTTTGTATCTTCTTAAGTTACTAAATTTTAATATTAGGCAACTACAATAAGCAAAAGTAGTTATATATTCCATTTTGTTCAATATATTTGACTTTTAAGACTGTAAAAGAGATCAAAAATACTGTTAAAGTATTAGCTTAAAGCACAAGTCCACTGAATTTGTTACTAAGTAGTATGTTTAGAAGCATTAAGGCTAAGGAATGAGAAAATTTTTCTCTTGCAACTTCCAGAATCATTTTCTGAAAACAAAAAGCCTTTCTGTACAATTTCCAAATGATGTCCCAACCTAAACCTGACCACATAAACGTGGATGGAAAAACCTGCAAACTGTTGAGCCATGTAGATATTCTTAAAGTCATTGTGTCAGTCAAATGGAAACATGACTTACATCAGGATTCTGACCTGAAACATCTGCCAATCATGTCAAGTTTCTTAAACTGCTGGGAATCCCTGCAAAGCTCATTTTACAATAAGTGAAAATTAAACACTTAAAAAATGTTCTCTCCAGTGGTGATATTAGTCCAGATGCACTGACTGAAAGTTTTGTTCTTTCTGAAAGGTTGCCTTTTTCTCAGTGATCCACTTACCTGAAAATTGTAATATCATTGTACTTTACTGTGATAGTATTCAAAGTACAGTAGGAATGTTTTATGAACATATTTGTAAGAGGTTGGATTTAGTGGTTTGCATGCTTGATTTAAGAAAACTTGTTTAACCACAATGGTCTAAAGCACCTATGCTTGAAAACATATTCACTAGCTCTTTGTTGTGATAACTGAAATATGGATTATTTGAAAAATATTCATCCACATATTTGGTGAAAATAAACAGATTTCTTTTAAGTGAATATTTTCTGTCATACATAGTGTATCCATTCTATTAAAATTACCAGCATCAAAACAGGCTATAATTTTTCCTTATAACTGTTAAAGAAACCTTAAAAATATTTTATTAATAAGGGAAGTATGCTACAATGAAAAGGAACATACCTTTACTCTTTAATACAAAACTTTGATTTTCAAATATTTCTTTGATAGCCTCTCTGAGACTCACAAAAACTACATAATCAACTTAAATTCCATGAAATAGGCCCAAGAGGACTGAAATACTATTCTATATTGGGAAATTTTACTAAGCACATAACACTTGTAAATGTTGTTCATTGCTCTGGCCTCTGTTTTCCAACAGCTGTTAATGTTGTTTTACAATCTTGTGCCTAAACACCACGCTGCAGATTCAGTTACAGGGAATATCTCAGAGCTGTAATACCATTTCTCTCCATTTCAGACCATGCTTACTCTGTCAGGAACTTGATTAATCCTTAGCATTTTTGGTGCAGAACAGAGTCTAATGGACGTGATATTTTAAGAAATTGTACTCATATTAACCTTCTGATTGTATAGCTTCTTCTAGAAATAGTGGCATTAGAGTGCTTCTGTACAAATTGAAGTGGTTTTGCATCCCATCACTTTGAGAACACTCAACATTTGATCCTGTAGTTCTCCAGAAATTAGCATGTTTTAAAAACTATCGTTTGCTTTGGTTGTTAATTTTAAAAGTAAAAAGCAGGTGTTGCTCCTACAATCAAAAGGATAAAAATATCCTTGGTATTCAAGTATCAGTTGGAGTCCTGGCTAAAAATTGATAATGGCTGGCTGGGATTTGAACTATGCCTACCCATGTTTGTGTATTAGGCAATTAAATAAATAACTACTCAAGAAAAACAAACAAACAAACAAACAAACAAACTATGCTCTATTCAGGAGATTAGAAATTCAGCTGAAATTTTTACTTATACAACCATGAGCCTCAAAGTTACATATATTAGAATGGAATCTGTTGGGGACCAGAAAAAAGATTCATTTGTATAAATGTTCTTTTTCTGCCTCCATGAGGACTTTTGGAATTCCTATCAATATGAAGAGACAAAAGCATTTTAAAGTAAACTGACACTTGAAGTCCCTGACACAGAAACAATGAGACTCATTGTCAAGGAAGGTGCTCATAGTTTAGGTGATTTTCAAATGAACCAGACCTTTGGATGAGGCCATGGCTCAGCTTACAACACATTGGTCACTATAAAGAAATAATGTCAAAATCACAAGGTATGTAGTTTCAAAATATAAGTCATCATCTGCATAACTGACTATATTTTTCTACATCCTCAGCTGCATTAGAATGATTGCAATTCATAATATAATAAAATATTATTACACAAGAAATGGATCAACGTATTGCCAGTAGTGTATTGTAATTACTACTCACTTATTTTTTTATTTTTTTCTTCAAGAAAAAAACTGCAACCATTTACAGAATTCCAAACCTTTGATCTCTGTCGTAAATTTCATAAACTTCTACACCCATTAAATATTGCTTATAATTCATGAAAGCATTCATGCAGGTGTACCTGATGTACTGATAGTACAAAGTTTTGAATATTTGAAAATGTAATCTCTCTTTTTTGTTATATGTTTAAAATCTATTTTTATGTGTCCAGGTGTGTCAGTTAAAATCATATAAAGAATAGAACTTGATAAAACATCAGAAATATGTATCTAGTAAATTACCAGAGTTATACAGCAAGTGTTATTATTACATAGAAAATTTCTCCAGTGTTGGTGTTGTGAACTTTTAAATTATGGTGTATTTTTTCATTATATTTAGTAGGGTAATTATATGCTTGTTATGGAGAGCATGTCAATCAGGATTTTGTAAGTAACACTTTAAAATATTATTTTTTAATATGGGGGGGGGGGGGGTTTGTTTGTTTTGTGGAAGTTTTATTGGTTGGTTGGTTAGTTGGTTGGTTGGTTTTTTGTCTTTTCTAAGCTTTCGTAGGACTAACCCTCACTCCCAATTATGAGGTAATGGAATGGCTGTTCTGTCAGACCTATGACACTGAATCATGGGATATGTAAGAAAAATCAGGATGAGTCTTTTCATCACACTTGGGGAGCTAACACTATGATTTTAGATTAATTTTAGCAAAAAATTAAGTTGCTCCAGAAGTTGCAGCAACTTTATGGTTGCAGAAGTTGCATTCAGTTGCAGGGTCTTTACATTATTATTCTGAAAAAAAAATCCCAGCACATTTGAGTTACTTGATATCTGAATTATCTAATTTGAATTAGTCCAGTATGTGAGCTTCAGCTACTCACTTACTTCCATTCTCTTGTAATTCCCTCTTTCAGACAGAAAATGTCAATCCCAAAGCAGTACAGTTTCCCCACCACACTATCAGCACTCCTTCTGGACAACCTAGTGTCAGTAATTTCTTTTCTGAGAATTCCAATGTTCAGCTGAATCCTGGACTAAACCTGAGCTAAAAAGACAAAAAAGGTGACAAGTGGAGATAAGAATAATGCTTTTGTTTTCTGGGCTTCTGTCTGCATAGAACTCTCCAACAAGACATTTAACATAGATCACTAAAGAATTATCAGCTGGTAATGACATTCTGTTTGTACCAGCTTATATTGGGTGTAAACTGGTTGTATAAAGACATGCAATCTTCTTGCCCACCACAAGCAGGGGTGTGTTTGCAGGCAAGTTTCAGAAGACCTGAATTGAAATCCTCTCTTTGCCATATATATAATTTGTAAGTGCAGGCACAGGTTTGTAAAATGAGAATAGTACTACTGTTTTGGGGAGGGGTGGGGATGTTGGTGTTTTGTTGTGGGGTTTTTGCCCTTTTTTTTGGGGGGGGGCGGGGTTAGTTAGTTGGTTTACTTTTGGGTTTTGTTTGTTTGTTTTCTTTTCTTTCATCCTTTGTCTTTTGTGTCTGCTAAGTTCCTGAGGTCCTAACTAGAGAAGCTTGTGATTGCTAAGGATTTACAAGGTAGCATGTGTACTTGGATAATACAAACAATTTACAGGGCTTATAAAAATAGTATTAATCAGATACTCATATGTGGCTGCATTGTCTTACTAAATATATGCTTACTAAAGGTTTCTGACTGCTTCATCTCTCAGGTGATTGGATTGTCTTAAACTAGGCCACCTCCGGGATAATTACTCAATTAACCTGAGGAAGAACAGAAAAATCTTATCTTTATCAAGCTCTGACAATTAAAGATAATTAGCAAAAACAACAGAAAAAGGCATATTAATGCTATATATGTAATTTACATTATATTATACTATATTGCAGGTATATATATATATATCTCTTGTACCTCTGCATATGTGTGTATATATATCTGTATATGAGATAGATAGATAGATTAGATAGATAGATAGATAGATAGATAGATAGATAGATAGATTTAGATAGATTTACATAGATATAAATAAATATAAATAAGATGGATGTCAGGAAATTCAGAAGTTATAAAATATAGTTGAATCATAGGGGATTTTTTCACAATATTTGACAATCATATACAGTAAAGCAGTCTGTTCCAGAAACTTGCATATGTACATAGATTTAAGCAACTGCTTTCAGCTACCTTTGGAAACACTCTTTTAAGGAACTTTTTTCTTCTGCATTAGAGTTGTTTAATGGTGGGAGTGTCACTGCTGCATGCTGTGCCTGGTTATTATGACTGATTTTACTAATTATACTAATATTATAAAAGACAGAAATACTTGTTCCATCATCTGTCATTTTTGATACCCCTTGTCATAAATGAAAGCAAAGGAAACAAAAAGGGAAATACTTCATTGATTCAGAAGTGTGTCTGGCTATTCAGAAATAATTATACTACTTGATGAACCATGGTACTGTCTCCTCTTGTCTTCCTGTTTGATTGGAGGTCAGATACCAGCACTTAATGGGTAAGTGATCTACAGCAAAGTTTCCCTTCATATCATGTTTTGGGAAATATTATAACAATTCATGAGATGAAGTGCAGCTTTCTACCATATGCTGACATATAACAATGCAAGATTGTGAATTGTCATAAGCGACACATTGCAATGTGATCTGCCACGCATGAAACTGAATGGTTCAGAAAAACAACATGCCAGTTCTTGAATAAACTCTGACTCCAATAGATACTGCAGCCAGCAGACTGTGTAAAATGCCTTAAACTTATCCATAGATTGCTCATCTCTTCTGCCAATATAAAAGTGTCTAATTTTAACTCCACATTGGAAATAATAATTGACCTTACAACAGTGCAACACTATACTAGCAAGACTTTATTTTAGCCACTACTGTAAATGCTGACTTTCAACTTTTATAAGGTTATTTATTAAGGCATGCTGTTACCTCCCAGTAACATACAATTTCTCTATGACTGTGAACAGATAGCAAAAGTCCCAGAATTTATTAAGCTCTTCTACAAATCAAGTCTACTGAAATAGTCATAATGTATTTTATTAGTAAGCATAATATATATGCAATATTATGTCAGCCTTTCAGACTAACAGCACTGTAGTTCACTGCAGTTATTCTGAGTCAGCATTTCCAGATCAGAAAACGGAAATTAAGCTGCAAAGAAACAGTACTGCTATTCTTTACTTGCAATAATATCCTAAATGGAGAAATTCAGTCTGGCTGTACTTGAATAGCCTGGGCATCTTGCTGAGAAGACAAAGACCCCATCATGTTGTTGGAGTTTTTTATCATAACTAGTTATATTCTTGGGAGAAGTGACCAAAAAAAGGGGGGTTTCAGTAGAGTTAAAATTTTGTTGACCTCTCACCCATCTTAGCTGGCATGTAATATATTTAGTTTAGTTTAATTTAATTTAGTGAAGACTGCTGAGTTTTTCTCCATGAAAGGACAATCTCAAGTCATAGCAGGAGAATCTCAAAATACCACAACATTGCTGAAAAAAGCAGGAGATATTTGTCTTCTAAGCAAACTGTCAGGAGGGCTTATATGGTAAATTTTGTGGCCACTGAGTAGGATGATGCTATTAATTCTTGGTATTTCATTGAAAAACATTAAGTAAAATTTGGTTCAATATTGATTACACCAAGATGTTGACACATTGCTTAATCCTCAAAAAACAGTCATCCTGGTCTCTTTGAAACCAAAAGCATTTTCACATCCTGATCCAAACTAACATATATCATCAGATGTTGCCAGCAAACTGTCACCAAGACATAGCAGATATCATTCTGGTCATAGTTCAAGAACATAGGGAATCCAAATTACTAATCCTGTCAGGATGATATTGATGATAACAATGCTCTCTGTCCCTCTGTGAGCACCAGCAGTTGATTTTGTCACTCGGATGGGAGAAAGTGGCACTACCAGAAACTGCCACATATGTAGCAGGCTATCAGTTTTGACAAATATTTCAATGTTGTGTGAAATGCTAATCCACGAATAATTATATCAGAACTGTCTGACTCCTGCCTACCCACAGTGATATGTAGGACACAAACTAATTACTTCTTGTGCTTCAGTACCTTGACATATTCTAACTTAAGACATTAGTGAGTAACTCTGTGTGTTCTAATACCTCCTTTGTCTCTATTTCTATTATGTCATTACTGTAAATCAATTGTTGTTTGGTTAGGGGCTATTTTTTTCAGGGATACTTCAACAAACTAATTAAAAAATTATTTTAACAAAGTGTTATTTCTTGGAAGAAATAGCAGAAAAGCATTTAACTTAATAATTACTTCCTTCTTGTGTTCGTCTAAAAACCCTTAAGGAAAGATCATCTCTACCCTTACCCAAGAATACTGTTTGGACATGAATTTTTTTCTTTCATTATTTTCTCTCATACAGTTCATATGAACAGTTAAATAGAGTAAATTTTTGCAATTACTAGAATCCCAAATATGATTTGTGTTGTCTTTCAAGAAACTGCTGAACATAAACTTTCTCATGATTTTTTGTGAATACTACAATTACTGTGTATTTGAGGGGAGGGTGTTGAGAGTGTGGATCCAGGCTCTTCTTAATGGTGCCAAGCAAAAGGACAAGAGGCAATGAATGGAAATTTATTCAAAGGAAGTTCCACCTGAAGATGATGAGGAACTTCTTTGCAGTGAGGGTGACAACACACTGGAGCAGATTGTCCAGAGAAGATTGTGGAGTCTCACTCCCTGGAGATATTCAAGAACCATCTGAACACAATGTCATGTAAAGTGCTCAAGGATGACCCTGTTTGAGGGAGGTTGGATGAGATGACCCACCATTTTCCTTTCCAACCTTATTCATTCTGTGATTCTGTGATTTTTTAAAGCATTTTCTCATTTGTTTTCTTTCTTAACATAAAAAGAAAGCAAACAAAATAACAAACCAAAACAAAACCGTAAAAATCCCTGTGGACTAATGTTTGTCAAAAAAAAAAATTATAAGATACAGGGTTTTTTTAAAATTTTTTAATTGACTATTCCCTATTGGAGACTTTAAGATCATTTCTATAGAGGTAGCTGCAAGCAGACATGAATTGGCCCTCTTTCAAGCAAATCATCAAGCTGTACAGCCCCTGAAGCACTGAATTAACATCTCCTTCATGTGTTATTCTAGCTGTCCCAGAGAGAGATATTAATGTTATAGACAAATTATTTCTCACTGTCATTCCTGTCATTGAGAGCACTTAAGACAGCTGCAGAGCTTGCTTCAGTGGTGTGAGGTCATTATCAAGCTTACCACCAGTAGCCTAAGAAAATGTGTTGGAGTTTGTTTGGTTTTCCTCAATTATGTGATCTTCTGTGCCATGTTCTCTACTTCCAAACAACAAAAAACAAAAGAGCACAGCTTAGATCCACCTCTCTAACAAGAAATATAATACACCTTCAATAAGACAATACTGCCATAAATAAATTGCAAGGTACAAAAAATAATGTGAATTATCATTAAACACACAGAGTTGCTGGCCTTCTCAGGAACTATATCTCAATGGCCTGAGGCATTGCTAGCATTTTATCCCTGTCAACTCTGGTGAGAAGTAGCACTGTGAGAAAGAGATGAGATGAGATGACACTGAAAGTCAGAAGGAACAGGAAGGCTGAGTGAATGTCTGCATGGTACTTAGTTGCCAGCTGGGGTTAAACTATGGCAAGTAATTTTTCAATAGCTGTTTCAGGCCCTGGAAGACAGCAGAACACAGTATCAGAGACTTTGTCACAGCTATTAAATAATAATAAAAAAAATTATCTACTCCAACTGTATGGCTACTCTAGTTAAATAGCAACATGAGAACATGACAGATAATCCTGATATCACAGACATGCTCCTGATATCATAGCAGACAGTTAATCTCAGTCACCTAGTTATTCTAACAAGCTAATGGTATGATTTAACAAGAAAGAGGGCAGGAACTTAGTGGTTTGTTAATTAAACAGAGATTACTAAGGCAACTCTAAGTTAAAAAAAACAAGGGGTATAAATCAGCAAAAGTAGTAAGAATAAAAAGGGTGGCATATTTATTTAGGAAGTGACAAGGGTAGTAAAGTAGAAATATTTGAAAAAGAATAAAGGGTATATAAAGGGTGTAGTTAGGAGGCCAGCCCTGCTCTTGATCACTGTAGTTTGCAATAGGACTATAACATTTTGCTTTTTCTGAACATACTGATGTAAGACTTCTGCAGTGTGGAAAGCTGGTCGTGTTCTTCCACAATGCTGTTGGGGGCATACTGTGAGTACTCTTCTAAACCTCAACAAGGGAGTACCCAGAGGGTGCCTTGTAATAACTTTCTGACAGAAAACGTCATGTTGGACTTGAAATTCCAAAACACCAAAAAACCACTGTGAAAAGAAAAATAAAATGCCATGAGTACTTTGGTGAGCCAAACTGATAAACAACATGCTGAAGAAAATGTGCAGCAGACAAATGACTAACAAAGTAGTTTGAAACCTTATAGTAAATATGTAAAAGGAAAGCTTCAACATACAGAGAATCAAAATTGTCTAAAAATTTCCAAACTACAGAAGCTGTATCTTGAAATATATTCCTCTTAAAAATAGAGATAACTGTAGCAGCTTGTTTGTGATGCGTCCTTAGCCAATTTTATACTTGTAATAAACTTGTGCTGTAATGCTTGGTTCCACCTTAGTTTATACAAAACATAGCATATAATAGGATGTAGTTGGTTTTATTGTTTTGCAGCATCACAGCCTATTCTTAAAGGGGAACTTGCCAGTATATTTACTGAAATAACAATAACAAAAAGAGTAAGAAAAAAAAATTGAAACGGCTATGGCTTTTCATAGGTTAACAACCACGCAATTAAAACTTTTTCAGAAAACAGATATCAATCTGTTTCTGCTTCCAATTTTAAAAAGCACTTAATTATATATATTTTTTTTCAAACAATCATTGGAATTACTGAAGAAGTTTCCCTTTTTCTTTAGTACTGGTTTAAAAGTAAACCAGTGGGAGAAATAAACCCAATTCAAGAGAGATTACAAATCAGAGTTATCATTTGCTAAAAAGATTACGATAAATACAATGATACATTGAAAACTAGTTTTAACCCATAAAGACAGATGTATAACCCAGCACCCTGGGGCATGAACAGAGCTGTGTTTGTTAGCCCCTGTGCTGAGCATCACATGGTCCCCCTGAGTGCAAAGTAGAAGGAAAGGAAAGGAAACCTGTATATACGGATGATGGTAGCAGTTCTGTCAAAGTAAGAATTGCAATCTTGTTGAGGGTGACAGATGCAGTCCTTTTGAAGTTCTGGTCCTCCTCTGGATCCAATGAGTAATTCCAAAAGTCCAAACCCCAAAAGATTATATATGCTGAGGTTCAGGTGGGAATGCCCAGTACTTCCCCCAGGGCAAGGAGTTTCACAATGGATGATTTAACTCTGTGAGTCCTGGCATTAGTTTTGGAATCTCTGATGGTCCATTAGCAGACATGACCCCTCAGACTGGGTGTGAAGGGGCTAGTGCCTCCTTTGAGGGGAGTTATCACAGGTGAGTGTGAAGACAAAATAAAAGTCCTCTGTCTCACAGCATTTTTAACACCCAGGTTTTAGCCTGAGCTGTCAGATGTGCCCTGGACAGCTGCTGCAAAAGAGCCAATATTTAGTAGTCCATCAGAAATTATATAAAGGGTGTAGAATACACAGTTTTGGTTATACCCACATATTGATAAACTGATCCTGGCTCCTGTAACTAGGACACACTTTCCCTTTCCCTTTCCCTTTCCCTTTCCCTTTCCCTTTCCCTTTCCCTTTCCCTTTCCCTTTCCCTTTCCCTTTCCCTTTCCCTTTCCCTTTCCCTTTCCCTTTCCCTTTCCCTTTCCCTTTCCCTTTCCCTTTCCCTAAATTTACAATTTTAGCAGTGATTGTTCCAGTTAATTTTGGTGGTGAACCTGAATTTCATAATATTTAAGACTACAAAATATTAAACTGCTGGCAAAAATCTCTTCAAGTGGGTGTTATTGTTTCTTTTCAATATTGCCATGATCCATAATCAATCCTTTTCAGTCTTTTACATAAATGTGGTTTAATTTGTTTTCAAATGAACCATCTTCTAAGAGAAAAGGCCATTGACTTGAAACTAGAGCATTTTAGCTCTTACCCAATATCTGCTTTTCAGGACAGAGCTTCAAGTTTCTTGAACTAAGACAGAAAATTCTTTTTGGTGCTGTGTCATAGAAGAATATCCTTTTGAAACATTTTCCAATTCAAATTATTAAAGTTAGATGGTAAAATAAATGCTATGATTTATTCTGTTTGTTTGTTTATTTCTGAAGACACATAGATGCCAATAGTTCAGCAGAAATACCTGTCAGGATATGAACTGGGAGAAGAATATCCACATGGATTGAGCTATTATGAGATCTTAGAGTAATTTAACTGAAATATCTGTTTTAAGTGCCTTAGTGGATGAAATTCCTAATTTTTCCCCCCCCTCAGGCAGTGTGCTTTGTTTTGGCTAAATAATTTCCGCCTGACAGCCTTTGACTCAAAGGTTTGCAAAGAGAATCCTCTGTCACTGTGGAAGCATATAGCAAGGCTTACTGAAGCAATGCTATATTACCACAAAAGTATAGCTTACTAATGTTAAGTAATACTGAGGCCAGATTAAGTTAATAATTTTTCAAGACTCCATTTTCATAGTATGGGTTATGGATTAAGGAAGAGCGGACTTAATGCCCTTTGGCAATCACATTGTTTCTGATCTGGCACATTGAAACATCTGCTTTTAGGCAGAGGAGTCTGATTTTTAAGGGTTCTTTCCACAACCCGATTATTATTTCAGTTAATTGCTCATTCTTTTTCATACTCGCAACTTTTATCACAAGGATAAAGCTACAATCTGTGTAAACAAATATATAAATAAAAGGGACTGAATCCACAGTTAATTAGAGGATGTCATTTAAGGAAATTCAATCTGCAATGAAAATTTAAATCCTAGATTAAATTCCTTTCTGAGAACATTGTAGAGTATTTAGGTGTCTTGCAGCTACCATTTACTGTGTTAATTCATTGTTGGTTTATTGTTTGTGATTCCTCTTTTTTTTTTTTTTTGTCACATCCACCCATTTCCCTTCATTTCTAATTTAGAATGAATTTTCATTTGGCAAGATAATTTTATCTCAGTAAGGGCACTTTATAACATTGCAGGGAGCTTGTATCCTTGTCTCCAATCAAAGTCTACCACTTTGGCTCCTTGAGATTCCCCTGCATTATTTCATATGAGCAAGGCTGTTGCCATATAGTTACAGCTACACCAAATGAAGAATTTACTGCCCACAGTTGCTCATTACCAGTGCCTCAGAACTGACAGCTAAAAAGCTTTATTTACATAAATTGTATTTATTTCAGTTAAAAATCAGACCATTGCACCAAGGTGATGTGAAATGCAAACCTTAGCCACATTACCTCTTTTAATCTGAAAACAGTTAGAAAAAACCTGCAGGAGAGTTCAGTTTGGACAAAGAAGCAACACCCTGCCACCTCGAAGGAAGCAGCTCTGCATTCACCTGCCACCACCACCGTAGGTGTTGGTGGTTGAATTAGAAGTACTTTCATTCACAACAAGTGGAATAGTGGTTCGTTATCTTGTAAGATGAGTTGTAAGGTTGCAATCCTATATACAGGGTGACTTTATATAGTCCAGGATGTGCAGAGTGGTGGTGGACCACAGGATTGCTTTTGCCCATGAAAACAAAGCATTACCTTGCAAGGTAAAAGGGTTGGTGTGATACTTGTGTTCAGGGAAGGATACCATTTCTACCATAGAGTGATTTAACTTAGTGTTAAGCAAATTTGGCCCTTTAATAGTTTTATAGTTTAAAACAAGCCTAAGACTTTACCTCAGATATCCACAATATAAATAAATATAATTTCACATCAGTCTATAACTAAGTAGTATGCAACTAAGTGAAATGAGACTTGGTAATAACAATGCTTAAAGCTAAATCACTAGGTTCTTAAAGAATAAAGAAACATTCATTAGTGGAAAAATACTGAGATAATGTCTTTGTCTGTGATATTCAGTTCATTTACTTCTTAATTTCTTTTTACTATATGCAGACCTTCGAAGAAGTTATAACACAGCAGAACAGTTGCTTTTCACTGTCTAGTTAAAGGAAATTATTTGCTTTGGGGGCTTGAGAAAACTTGGAAATTACATAAAAATTAGCCTTCTTGAAATTTACTATTATTTTTGCTATGTTGAGATGAGCTAGTGAAAATGTATTTGATACCTTCAAAACAGAATAAAAGGGACATTCTGCAATTCCTAAATTCAAACATATGTAAGAGACAGATGGAAAACAAACTGTTTTCACATCTAAAACTATTTTGTCCACACATAAATGTTTTTCACTTACTTGAGTCTGTTTTTTTTAATAAAAAAAGCATTAATAAAATACAAAAACCAGAAAAAGCAAACAGACAGCACATGAGGAAAGCACATACCCGCATCAAAATTTTTAGCTTCTATCTCACTCTTTAATTTGTTTGTACAGTTATTTTCTTCAGTTAAGGTTACCTGAATTACCTTGCCTTGGCTTACCTTGGTTTGCCTAACCTTCCTCCCACCCTCCCAATTCCTATGTAATGTGACGTTGCCATACTTCTGTCCAGAGTTATATTATGAAAGCATTTATTCACTTTCTATGCTCTGATCAAATAATGTGTTCTTCTAAACAGCAATCAGGAAAAGGGAGCATTATAATAAATCAAAACCTTGCAGTGACTTCATTTTCTCTGGTCAGATAAACAACATGTCTCAGCACCTGAGCACACAACTACCTCTTTGTGGAGTAATATTTGGCAGTGGTTGATGTGTTGTTGTTTGAGCAATTGAGAACTCAAAACACAAATACACACACACACTAACACACATATACACACTTTTATGCTCCAGGTTGCTAGTTGCCTAGTAGATTAAACATTTCTAATGAAGTGTCTGCAGATTGGAATACTATTTGAACCTTTAGAGTTTCACCCTTAGCTAATACTAGCCTTTTTCACTCTGATCAAAATATTTGAATTCCACACAGGTGTTTATGTCATATACTGTGAGGAAAAAGAAGAGTGTTTCTAGACAAGTGACATGAGTAGCTATGGAATGACTATTTGAACAGAGCTAGTCTGGGAAAAAGAAAAAAAACATAGAGTTAGAGGGATTATTTCATGCTTTAAGTATAGAATTAATTTTTCTTTCCATTTATAAAAGCAATAATTTCCAGAGCCTCCTTTGAAGTCATGAATATTTTACCCAGAGCTCTCCTCCCTGAGAGGGAGAGAAACAGCTTTTCAACCAGCTGGTGCAGGGTTATATTTGGCATATGGAGCCTGGTTTCAGTTATTGACTTAGAAGCCCATAAATACCCCCTTAACAACAGCACTGTGTGTAATACACATCATTGGGGAACTCCTTAACACAGATTTCTAAGGTATCCAGCCTGCTTGTCTACTTACTACACAATACATAACAAAGCAGAAGACTTGAATTTATATAGGATCAATAAAATCCTAAGACCGAGAGAAGTTTTTGAGTCTTCAGTAACCAAATAAACTCTGGGAATTTGTTTAACGAAGAAGGTGGCAAAAACCTGTTCACTAGTCCTTAGAACCATTTTCAACTAATTTTGCATGGTCAATTAGTGAAATATGCTGAATTAATAATGTTGAGAAATGACATACACTTTATGCAATTCATATATAAAATTAGCAAAAGTGCAAGTTTTTAGAGTCTGTTTTCTTTACAGATTCAGATTTCAATTTTTTTTCTTGATGAGGCAATTAAATTCATCCTTCAACAATATCCACTCTTCTTGATAAAATGACTTTAAAAATTACTTTTAAAAAACATTTTGCAAATTCTATGTTCATTTCCTGATAAAAAATAAAATAAGGTCTGTATATGCTGAATAGTTCAATGCATGTGTTGGAAAGGCATAGAACAGCTGGGATCTATCACTGCCAAGTGATAATTAAACAAAGTTGGCAGAGAACTCTGGGAAAAGTTTTGTATGCAAAACAGAACCATATATCTTCTGCAGGAAGTTTCTTGTGGTTTTGTAAAAAATGCATTCAGATTACTTTCTCTTGAGTTTTTTTATTGTTTAATTTGGTTAGTTACTAGAAATAAAAACAATTTCAATCAATTTAAAAAAGGGGAAGGTTAAGTCTGAAAATCATTAAAATAGAAAGATCAGTCACGTAGCATAATTCTCCAAAATTTGCCTTATTTAGAGAATTAGAATAAAACACAACATCTTAACAGTATCCATAATAAATTCATTCTGTTTAATTTCTAGGCTGACTAAGAGCTGTGCAAATTTTGTAATAGGTTTTGCTTCAAGGAAATACTGTACTCTCATTATGTGAAGTGTACACACATAATTGAGTATTTCCTTCTAAATTCTGACTCTAAGAGTGACGTACATTGAGTCAGGCAAAAGAATCCTGGCAGGGTGATTATGTGTTTAAGAATACTTACCTGTACATTTTTAAACTCTAAGCATTTATTGCTCAGTGGTCTTTCATAGTATGAAACTCAGACATACATAATTTACTGGCAAAAATGAGTTAAACACACTGTTATCTCCATATTTAGACATCTTGAAAGGAACACAGTCAGAAGTTAGATACACGTGACAAATACTTACAAGAAAATGACAAATATCTCATTCTCATGAGGCCAGAGAAGGAAATGAAACTTTCTGAAGAAACTGCTGTGAATAATTCTGTCATCTCTGGGTAGTAGCTATAAATCTTATTGACACTACATGGCACCATAGGGCTAGAATCAATACACCAGTTCACCAGTCTGTACTGCAAGTTGCTGCACTGCAGTGATTTGAACAAAGATACTTGAAAAGAACTCAGAATTTATGATAGTGAGATTTTATTACTTAGTTATTGCTAGTGGCAATGGACAAAACTGTTCTGGAGTTGTGCTCACTCTTTTGGAAAGGGCTTAATTTTTGTGGTGATGTCTTATATTCTTGACTATTATGCAACTTTTAGCCCTTTGGGTCAGTCAACCTGTCTTAGAATATCTATTTATTAAGTAGGAGTCAAATTTACACTTTATTTATTCAATGACATCTCACAGAACCTATATCTGTGAATAAACTGAAAATTCAGTGCTTTTATTATCAAGTTTTCTGTCCCTCTAAATAGTGGTAATCATTTTACCTCAGTTTGTCTCTTTTATTTAATTATAGCTGAGCTACTGGAACTCAGAGAATATGTACAGCAGGAACTTTATACTGTGGGTATCTCATTTCCTTCTCTTGTAATTTCCTTTATTTCTGAACGCTTAGTCCTTCACCCAGTATGATTTGTATCCATTCTTAGTAACTCTTAGTAATTGCCATCAAACTTGTCATGATTTGGTCTATGGTAACATGGAGGAATAATTTTTCAACAGTCTTCTCTTACTGTTTTGATATAATATGGAAAAGCAGGTAACAAGCTTATAGTGCCCTTTGAATTAAGAATATTAGTAAGGTTACTAGAAAACTTTCAGAATTCCAGGTTATTTACACAGCAGTTTGCATTGCAGATCTTGAAATACAGATTGAAAGTTTTCTAGACAGCTATTTGTTCTATAAACACATCACAGAAGAGTACCACAGTCTAAACTATTGTATTTAAAGCTTCTATCTGCCACCAAGTATAAAAAGGTTTCCTCAGAAAATGTAGCTGGTTATTATTGTGGGAATACAGTGGTCACTGAGGTGACATCATATAGGAACTTTTCAATTCGAATCAATACTGGAAATTCATTTGGATACATATGAAATTTCCAGTGTTACTCCATTAATGGTGAAAAAGAGTAATAGAGGACAGAATGTAAAAACAGAAGGCAACAATAAAATCAAACAAAATGCTAAATATTAACATGAAAAGGGAGAAGAAAGAAGAATACCAGCTTACAATTTGTAATTTGCTCATGTACATGTGGGCTTATCAAAGAATGGTCCTGCTGTTTAAAGATATGTGTGCTGAGTTGCAAGCTATAACAATGATTCTGCATGAGATCCTTAAAGCAATTCGGACTGCAATTTTACACCATTTTCCTCCTGCATATACACTGGTGAAGTAGCTAGAGATCATTTTAAAACCAAAATGTGAAGTGGAAAAAGAATTATTTCCTCATTTACAATAAGATATACTCAAAGACCTTTTTGCTAAATAGAAGAAACATGTGGTCACCCTTCATATTGCTGTGGATTAAAGATGAGTCAGTACTTATGCAAGTATTTGTGCTTAATATAGTAGATTAGTAGATTTCAGAAACAGCAAAAATAAGCATTCCAGCAAATGGAAGCAGGAATTATCTGCAGTATAAAAGATACTGTAGTAAGAGCCAGAAACTGAAAGCAGTAGCATGCCATTATCTTCCTGAAATCCCTAGCTTCTTTCTCTTAGTTATTATCACAGCACAGGCAGATGAGTCATGTATAATAGAAGGATTTCACAATTCTCATAAAAATTTTTCTCACCTTTCTATTGCCCAAATATTTGTGAACCTAACTATTTATAAGCATGGAAATTCAGTGTAGGCACAATTAGGATCTCACAAAGACTAAGAAAATGAGATGTATCAGTATATTTTATCTTAAACTAGTCATTAAAATTCAATAATTAGCTCATATGCTTGATCATATCCAGGAGGCAGCCACCTTTATAATGATGACCCAAATAAGCAGTGTAGGAAAGATAGCACTGCAATGAAAGACCTCTTTGTTAAACACAGGCCCCTACAGTACTCAAGTAAGTTCCTCTTTATCATGTGATGTGGCAAGGTGTTCATCACTTCTTCTGAATTCCATTTGTTAGACAACTTAAAGCAATTTTAAACCATTTAGTTAATCTGTGAAAATAATGAAGTGTCAATGGATGGAAACAATGAAGTTTAATTTCATTTATTAAACTAGTTAAGGATGATGACAGCAATTATATAAAAATATAAGATAAAAACCATCATAAGAGGTTGGAAGACTATTTAAAGAAAATAATCAAATCATTACCCAGTCTCTTGATCTGGCCTCATTTCCCTGTGTGTCAAAGGAAAATTTACTTATAATTTCAATAGAAGATAAGTAATTTTAAAAATATCTATTTGATCAATTTAGTGAAATCTTCATGACATCTAGAATTGGCTAGTAATAAATGAGGAAGAACAAAGTTACATTTTCACTCCAGGTAAAAATAATATTGGCTAGTAACAAATCAGGAAGAACAAAGTTACATTTTCACTCTAGGTAAAAATAATCTTTAGATGGGTTCAAGCTTCATCCTTGAACAACATTGTTGGATGAAATGCTCACCTCTTTGTATGAAGGCCAATTACAATTAATGGGAATCATAAGCATTTGTATAAACATGGAAATCTGAGGAATTCAAGTGACTCCTGATCACTTTAGTCTCCTCAATATTTTTCAAGGTTTATTTCAGCTGATGGAAGGATTATACCACTCCTACTTCTTCACGGAAATTTCTGATATGCTATTCTGTATGTATCTTGATGTAGTCAGCTTAATAGGAAGACTTTGACTTTTCAATGAATTCTAATTGAATGCAAATCATTTTGGATGTACTGTTTTGCGAACATAGAGACTGCAGTTTTGTGAACTGCTGCAATGAGATGTTATCTTGCTTGTGCAGCACATAAGTCACAGAACAACTTTAAGATAAAAACAAAAGAAAAAACCCAATCACAACAGACTTGCAGAGTATAGTCTTTCAGGCACAGTACAATGGACTGTTTCCTGTATTTCATTGTGTTCAAGGAGTATGACTGTGAAGCATAAAGTAGTGACACTAGTCTCCTTCCATCTTCTTATAGTAACTCATCATTAGATGACAGCGCAGCACCACTTCCTTCTCTAATGAGCTGTTAGTAAGGATGCTTTGCAGCACTGCAGTGGTGCATTGGATTGACATTCACTATGCCTCCTCTGTATGGCACCTAAGGAAGCCGGTATGGTAACACATGAAAGAGCCTGTGAACTTGTTCATCATCTATAATATAACAAAAACTCTACAACACAGAGGAACTGTTTAAAACAAGGTCAACACTATACAGAAATAGCATCTTAAAATAAGTACTTTATGGCTACACACAACATTTAAAATACTAAAAATATCTTCTTTCTCCTTTGGAGCACTGTAAAATTTTAAGAAAGAAAATTCTATAGGTTAAAGGTAAATAAAAGACATTTGTGAATTACTGGGACTGAATATGTAAATCCAGGTCTAATTAAAAACAAACAAACAAAAATAAAAACCCCACCAAACAAACAAACAAACAAGTGTTTGGAGGGAAAAAAATCTTGAAAGAGATTTTTTCCTTGTTTTTGGAAGAATTGTAATATTTTTCACTCCAAAATGAGTAGCCCATAAATAATACCTTCATAATGAAATATCATTGTTATATGTAATTAAGTATTGGAACAATAAACTCTGTCAGAACTCTGAAAATTGACTTGGTGTATACTTGATAAGAATTGCAACCATTACTTAAAATGAGGATACAAGCTATCAGATGCATAGTCTATGCAGCTGAATATACCCACTCCTCCTGAAGAAAGTATTTATTTCAAAGTTGCCTTTTTGTATGAGTTTAGTAGAGATATCTAAACTCCTTCAAAATGCAGAAAGATGGTGAGACACAAACCATAATTCTCTTGAACCATTATGTTATATTTAGCTCAATGGTTTTATTTACTACAAAAACTGATTTGGCAGCTATGAGTTGCCAGATATTGTATGATTGTAACATGTGGGATGTAATTATTTCTTAATTTTGAAGGCACTGTATTACCCTCTAGTAATGTACCTTCCAAATTTTTATAAACCAGCTATAACTTTTTTTTATATTACTGTACTTTGAATCATAAAAGTTTAGGATTTTTTTGTCACATTTATGTAAAGGAAAAATGTGCACAAAGGAACTAAATCTCTAATGTATGAGTGCCAATTAAATTGATTTTTTACTTTTATTTTTATTTTTGCCTTTTTTTTTTACTATATGATGCCAAATGCTTTTGTGTTCTCCACTCTAACTTGAAGTACATTGAAAATTCGTAGTTAAAACCTGTAAATTTTGTTTTCAGAATTAAATCATGAGTAATTAAGTACATATTGAGAGGACTTATACCATTTCACAAGATATATGTTTATGGATTCCAGAATTCCAATATTTAAAGGCCTTGAAATATATTGCATTGCTGCTTGTTGTCCTAAAGACTAATTAAAGTCTTCAGAATTAGTCTGCTAAAGTAGCCATGTTTTTTCAATATTCTTTGGTGGAATCATAAAAATTCATAAATATTCTATGTGACCAAAAAAATACCATGCAAATAGAATGTACAGAAATAGAAAAGAGAAAGGAGCCATGGTGGAGTGAGCTTATAAAATAGATAGAAAAAGTAGGTCACAGAGAGGGAAAAGAATAGACACTAGTTTTATGTGATAAGAAATCTTATAATTTATTTATTTTATAATTTATTTACAACAGCATTCACACATCAAATAGAGTACAGACTTCTTAAAAAATGAATGTAGAGTCCATCCACTTGCACTCAGGAAAGTGTTGTGCAAGATCATTTGAATACCCTAATAATGGTATTAGCAACTCAGTTGTGATCTGTAAAGAAAGAACCTCTTTCTAAGCAGTAAGTAGAGAAAAATGAGTTAAGATGATGTGGGAGAGGGATGAGGCACTGAGCTGCCATGTCCCATGAATCACTTTTTGATTCTGAGCAGCATTACTGACCAGTGACAAAGTTACAAATCACAAGAAGAAGAAGAGAACCTACTCATTGGCTTCCAGATGTTTTTTTTATTTTGAGTCTATGTGCATAATAATTATATTATAAACTTTTTTTAATACTGTTTTATTGGACCCTAGTTCAGTTAAGCAGGCTGAGGAGACACAAGTCCTTCTAATGTCAAGAGTATTTATTATATGCTTATAGTTAAGTACATACTTAGATGTTTTTCCTGCCAGGGCTAAGGACTCTGTCATTATCTGTGGTAAAAAAGATATGATCAAGACTGCAGATAACCTAAAATGAAGTTCCAAATTGTAAGTGTATCAGATGCCTTTCATTAATATTTTTCTTTTGAATTTAAGGCTGATTTATCTGAAGTGTTCTCATATTCATTCTGGACACATGTCAAGTTTCAGTATTCTATTGAGAAATCAAGCATTTTCTTCAGAAGAATGTTTCTAGAGTAAAAGTGAGAGATACTCTTTCAATAAAGAGAACTCCCAGTGAAAAAAATGTTAGTAAAATTGTTTATTTTTCAAATATTGAAACCGAAGACCTTTTCAACCCTGCTTGAGACACATATATTACTAAATGTATGATTGCGGTCTGATTCCAATCAAAATTATGTTCCATAAAAATAACTTGAAAAATATATTGCAGAGTTTGGCTGAAAAACAGGAAAAAAGAATGAAAAATTATGGTTCCCCCCCCCCCAAAACCCCATTTCTTTCAATTTTAACATTAATGGTGCTATTTTAAAGAGAAATGGCAGCTAAGATGCAGAAAACCATTTTCTTTTGGGTATAACTAAAAAACCACACTAGTAACATCACAGCCCAGCATCAGCTAAACTGCTCTTGTAAATCTGATGATCATCTAGAATCAGTTTGCAGTTGCTTAGCCCTTTGATTTCTACTCTCAACATTCATCTTATTTGATGCATTTTGTAAAATCCAATCACAGATTGGAATGTTCATGTTGAGAGGAACAAAGGAGGCCATTCAGGAAAAAGTGCATGGGGAAGAAACAAGCAAACAAGCCTAGCCAATTTTACATCCTCCTTAGTAAAGTATCTTTCATATTGTGGAAAATTTTTTTCAGATCAGCGTGGAAATTTTAAATGTAACAATCTGATACACAAAATTGGAATGAAATTCAGACCCACGCACCAAAGAGACTGTCAAGCTTAGGTTTTCTTTTAAAAGATTATTTGTCAAGAAGAATCTAACACTTAACATATGGTCTGAACAGTAATAGAGCCCGACAATGTGTTAAAACCCAAACATTTACTGAGGCAGTAAGAAAGATGAGCAACAATGTACTCTACAGTGATCACCGATAGGAAACACAGGACTGTAAGTGATGCCATGGCTTTCGTGGACTGACAGGGACACTTAATGTCCAAGGTCATTGGCACCATCAGTCAATCGCGCAAAAACTTTTTGAATGCAGATAGGAAGTGTTGCCGCCTCTTGGCTCTACTGACAGCAATGAGATTGAAAGAATTGTTTTTACCTTAAATGAGCAATGTGGGCAGCATCTTGTCTCCGTTGACAATGTCAGTCAATGATCTGGGTCTTAGAAGGAACTGTCTTGGCAGTCTGTCTATACTCTTAATACTGGTCTAGAGATGGTGTCAGAAGACAGGGCATCATAATGTTAGATGCTATACATTGCTAACACAGTATTTGCAAGTGCTTCATGACGTTGCTTAAATGGATTATATGTTTCATTGTTTATCTTCATTGAAGCTATATGTTAAAATGTTGGAGATAAATGTGCAGTCATGTTACTGAATATCAGAGCTCAACATTCAAGATAAGGAATTAAAGCTATTAATTTTATTTCAATTATTGTCTCATTCAGTTATCAACTTGTAAAGAAAATAGTTTTTGTTATTCATAGAAAGAAGACTTGCTATCTCATGCCACCAGATGTTACTCTTCATGAAAAAAAAACAAAAACAACCAACCAAAACATTAAGATTAGATTGGTGAATGCTTCATTGCTTTCCAAAGCAATGCTCTATCCTAACTGATTTTTCTTCCACTAAACACATACACATGGAGTGACTCTCTAGCTAAGCATCTTCATTTAGATTTCTTATTTTAAACTAGTTTATTCCAGCAGATTACAATCACAGCTGTTGGACATACACCACTGCTGCTTGAAATGACTTCTTTTCACATGGCTTATCCTTTCAATAATTATAAATTATCAATTAAATGTAGTAGATGTTGAACTTCACTGTATTTCTCATTAGTTTCTCAGAGAACAGACTGTAACATTTCTCATTAAAAATAATTGCTTTAGAACATTGCTTCTATGATTGCCTTAGTATTTTATCCATATTTTCAGCATAACATGTTTATTCTTCTGCATCTCTTTCTCTCTCTCTCTCTCTTTTTTTTTTTGTTATCATTTACTGTATTTCTTCTTACTACAGGATTGTTTTTCCATTCCTTCCTGCACCCTGTATATTACTACTACTGGTGCATAAAATCAATCCTTTCTGTCATTTGGAGTTCCTCATATTTGACAGAAAAGCTCTTATAGGAGGACACTGTTCTATTAGCCCCTTTCCTCATTTCTGTTCCATGTTTAGCAGATCAACAACTATCAAAGTTAGAACTGTAATTCAGGGAACACCCTGCACCTTCTCACTGAAATTTCAAATTCATGATTGAAAAAAAATCTTTTGATTTTTTTTTCTTTTTTGTAGGGTGTTGGGTGGTAGGGATTTTGTTTGGTTTGGGTTTGATTTTGAGGTCTTTTGTTTGTTTGTTGGGGGGGGGGATGTTTTTGTCTTTTTTTTTCTTCCATGAAACAGTATTTCAATTTTAATACCTAGGATAATGAGAATTTAAAAGCATACACTTTTAGTCTGCTGTTTTAAAGATCATGAAAAATCCATCTCAAAATATGCAAATACTTTAGGAACATTTTGAAATCTGATTATTTGGGTTTATAATTTTAAACAAAGAATACAAACTGCCTCATACCCAGAAATGGAATAATGATAGCTAAGTATTTTTTCCAGTAATCAAAAATATAAAAGCCCATAGATAATCTTCTGCAGATATTACCTTAATTTTAAAAATTATTTGCTTGTGTCAAGCATTCATTTTAGTGGTGCCTTAAAAATTCTTTTAAAAAAATTTTGTTTCCTAAAATTCATTCCACAGACACATACACATTATCTTTTTCCTCTTTATTTTACTTCAAGGGTGTGGCACCTTCTTCTTGTTTAATTATTTGTAATTAAGACATAATTCTAAAATCACAGCACAGGTACAGAATAATTGCAACAAATGATTCATTTTGAAACCTTAGACAGGAAAAAAGTTTTTCTATTAGATCTCCATAGTAAATAATTTAAGATTTTTTCAAAATAATTAAATTATTCTCTAATCTGACAAGCCTACCTCCACTGGATAGCACATATATAATAAATATTTAACTTCTATATGTTTGAGTTATCCTGGCCTTGATACATTTGCTCCAAATTACAAAGTTTAGGAACCCTAAATTTGAAAATGTTTTTTGATAATGCTGCTGAGGAATAAGTAGTTCTCAACATGGAACTCATAAAGAAATGAATGTATATAACAGCCTTTTAAAGTAATTTTAAAAGCAAAAGAAAGAATAGTGGCTTCATTGACTTTAATATTCCAATATTAAACCCAAAATACAATTCCTACAGTGAATGAAAAGCAGGCAAGCAATGGAACAGGAGTATGTTATGAGTGAAAACTTACTGAGATTTGCATATTTATCTTTTGGGTTTATGTATTGATATCTGAACGAATGTGCAGATATATATTTAAATGGTTGTTAATTTACTTAAATTTTTCCTGCACAGAGAATTTTAGCTTTATTTGTTTATTTATTTTGGGTTTCACTTTGTTCATTCTGCATTAGATACCTTTGATAACTGTGGGCTTCCTTGACATTATCTAATATTCTCAGTACTCATAACTCCTACAGATTAGACATTAAGTCTTGGACAGTTGAAGTTATAGTTGCCTTATGTTGAATAGATCAAAATTCAAGGTATCAAATAATAAAGAACATTTTAGGAAGCGTATTTTCAATACACAAACCATTGGGTTTCCTGACCAGTCAGAAAAAGCCAAAGGTATTGTTAATGAAATATTGATTGTTGCCAGTCCTGTTGACAGTAGCATCACTTAAGACAGTGTAAATAAGCAGCAGCTCCAGGGCCAGACTCACCAATATTGCAACAGGGATGTCACAGCCATTGATCTGGGACTCATTAGGGTGCAGATTGAACATTACTGTGCAATCGTGCTACTGAGATGGATCACCATTTGCAGAAGGAACATGCCCAGTGATTTTACTGTCTTTCCTGAGAAACGTATGCAGTTTTTCCAACAACAGGGAGATTTGTGGGTACACAAATCAAATCTATTATGGAAAGGACATTTGTCTTGGATCTTCAAGTTGCTTTCACAGACTGTTTGATGATAAGCCCTGAAGCAAGATCGAGGCAATGTGGTTGCATTTTCAATCTGCAAAGCTAGAAAATGTAACACAAAGCTAGGATTTAGGTGGATTTTTCACCTTGCCATAATAGCTGCTAGGATAGCATTTCTGTGGCATGAGAGCTTCCAGGAATTCATAGTTTAAGGTAATTACTGAATGCCCAATGGTTACAGAGGAAAATTAGGCTCATTAATTTATTTCTACTGATTACACAGGAAGAAAATGATCCCAGAATAGTCAGGAGGAATGTAAGGATGAACAAGCCAAGATATTGCAAACCAATCCTCTAAGAAATGTGTAAGAGTGTAGAAAAATTGAAAATTAGCCAAAAGGCAAAGCCTGTTTGGCATTTTCAGGGAAGACAGGAATTAACTAGAAGGCCAGCCCACATCTCTTAAAAGGGGCATAGCAAGTTACCCTTTAGCTTCTAATTTGGATGAACAGTGTGAACAAGGCAATCTTTACACCATCAGTGAATTATATATTACCTTACTAAGAATACACCTGAATTTATTGCACTTCCAAATTATTATTTTTTCATTCTGATACAGCTTATACCTCCTTGCAAGCATGCCATTCATAGCCTCAGGGAGTTCTTTATTGAATCTTTGACTACAGAAAATGATTCGTTCCCAATGGAAAAAAGTAATAGTCTGCCTGATGTTCAAGCAATGCACTTCTATGAAAAAGCTGAATCTTGATTGCCGCATTTCAGCCTAGAATGTTCAAATCTATTACACTGGAACTGATACAAAACATTCAATAATTCATTTCTATATAGACCTTATGGTTTTGGAATTTTTTAGTCTTTGACTTAAACTATGGTAAGAAGTCTCATGATGACTAATTGAAACTAATTACTTCTTAGAAAAAATTAAAGAGGGTGAGAAGGGAGGGGGCAATAAAAAAAAATCCCTTCTGTAGAATTTATGAGTGGGTGTATTGTGCCTGAGCAGCTGTGTTGCTAAGTACTGTGAAAGCTCCCTGTGATCTTACAATCCTAAAAATTCTGAACAACATACTCATACATGTAATTGGAAACTTGCATTCTGCATAAAGTTTAAGATTTATATAGAGTGGGTTTTATGTTTCATCATAAATTCATTTAATTTAATCATTACTTTCTAGAGCAGATCACTGGAATAGAATAAAACTCTAAAGACAAAAAAAACTAAAACAAAAACAAAACTCAAAAAGACACCACTCACACAGACAAAAAAAGAAAGGAATAAATTAAGGATGTGGGTAGATAATAATTGATAAAAGTTATTTTTTCTTTTTTTTTTTTTTTTCAGAATAGCTAACCACACACTTCAAAGTCTTTGTAATAAAGTGATTTCTCCTGATCTATTATAAAGGTTAGTGTTTCTTTTGGTCTCTGCTACAGACTGGTTAATATATATTTTTTTTTTCTTTTTAAAGACACTACTCTTCAGTTGAATATTTGCCTGAATGTCAAAATTCATCACAAGATTCTAAATCATGTTAAATGACTCAAAATTTCTGAGACAGTCTCAAATAATCATTTTATTTTAAAACAAAGAAGGAAAATATTAAAATTATAATGAAAGACTCAAATGTAATAGTAATTCACTGCAGACTTTTTTCTTTATTTTAGGTGAAATTCTGTATTTTTACACATGCATCCCTAAAAAATATCTTCTGCCTAAAATTACAGAGTAAATTTTAAAATAAAAATCCTGACTCTTTAGACACTAACATTTTAATTTTCAATGTCAACATTGTCTAATCAAGCAAACCAGAAGTCAAAATATAGATTTATTGAAATAAGAGGTGGAAAAAAAACTATTTTCTTATTGTATGCCTCATTAACTTCACTGACTTGTATATTATATATTCTCCATTTATTTCATTTCTATGATGGCATAGGTCACTGAAAGCAAAAATCAAAAGAAGCTTAGCTTTCAGAAAGATTTGTTTAATTTACATTATGCTAAATTAATTTTTCATAGGAACCTTATGTAAACCTATGCAAGGGCTCGTTAAGATCAAGTTTTCAGTAGTCTTTTCAAAAGAAAAAAGATGTAACAGCTCTATGTTTTTTGAGGTAAGCTGTGTTTTTCCACTTCACTATCTCTTTCAGCACAACTTATGCTTGTACAGAATACTGCCACTGTGACTCAAGTATTTATCTTTAAGTATCTTCAGTATTCTTTTCTCTATCTTCACTCTCTTCAGGATCTTAATTGTTCAACTCCTGACAGTATGAAATCAAATGGGACATTCTGTTCACAATCACTATATCTTATAAAGTTTTACTTCAATGTAGACCTACTAGATTGAAATAGTAGTCATCTCACAGATTTTAAACAAATCCTTTCATTACTTTATTCATAACATTTTGTCAAGTACTGCTGTTACTACTGAGCTTGACAATACTACACTTCAAGATATTCAACTCAGATAAGGAATCAAAAGGTACACAAAGGCTTAGAAGTCCTGTGTTTTTAGGATTTCACTTTACAAGAATAAACATCACTGTATTTACTTAGGATAGTATATTTATGTCAGCGGAACCCAGTTTCACAAACACACATAAAATTCACCTTCTATGATTGCAGAGTGGCACCAAATTCATTAGGAGCTAATTTATTCTTATAGTTACTTCTCAATGTCACTCCCAAGAAGATTCTTACTTCATGTTCATGTACACTTGGTGTTAATGAAAATCTCTAAGGAAACCATTGTACTGCAGTTTTGGCAGTTGCATACTCCCTTCCATTTGAATGTTCATTTTTGAAGCAGTGCTTGATTTTATAAAAACATTAATTTGTTAATATGTGCATGAGAGTATTCTACAGCTAAGCTTTAATCACTTTGAGGCTATGTTTTTGTTACTGGTCTTTGGAAATTAATCACTGCTGGTTCATTGTTAAGAGAAAAATAAGATATCATGAAGTGACAACAATTTGTGTTCTGTATATAAAACTCAGTTTATGCAGAACTAAATAAAGAACTTAAATGTTACTATTAAGACAAGCTCCTTTCCTCCCTTGCATTGCAAATGGTCGTGGTTAAAGGCGCAGAAATTATCTCTTGGTAATATGAAAAGAGGGTAATGCTTTAATAAATATTTGAAAAAACTGTTAATCTATTTGTATGGATAGACCTAGTGCAATCTTCAAGAAATACTGACTTAACTAGGTAGCTAAGACTTGCATGGTTTTCTTTACTTTTATGTTTTTTCTTTACTTTTATGGTTTTTTTCTTTACTTTCTACAGTAATTATAACTGAATTATATTTTATCTTCTGTGAGAGAAGTGATTTTACAGTTAAAAACTTCCATCTCACTTGGCTGGGGACTAGTACTGTGTATAAAGAAGAGATTAAACTCCATATACTTAGACTTGTTAGTACTAATAAATCAGGAGAATAGATATTTGTGTCAGAGAGGGAAAAGACAGTCGTAAGTGTTGATCTTCATCTGATTCAGAATTTATATATTTCCAACCTGTCATAAGAAGAAAAAATAACATGGTTGTTTTTCTCAGAACAGTCACTTCAGAAAATTGATTTCTCCCTCAAATTCTGTAACACTACTGTTCCAGCAGGGTCAAACAAAAATGTTTGGAAATCAATTTCATTTATTAAATAAAGCAAAAAGTCCTCTCAACCAGTTTGTCTTTTCATTGTCCTAGAAGCATGTCCTCAATGCCTGCAGCCAGCTTTCTTCTGGAAACAACACAGAAAATAAGCATCTGGCTTAAATTTTTAAGAATAAAAAGATAGGGGAGAACAGAAAATGGAGGGAAGACAGAAGAAAGCACTGAAATGAAAAAAAAACACCAAACGAACCAACTGCTGGAAGCTGCCTGGCTAGTTCAACAGAAATTTCTCTCTCTCTCTCTCTCTCTCTGTTTTTTAAATTTATTGCAGAGACAAATCTTGCTTTTTGCAGGCTGCACACATGAATAATTGTGTATGTGGCTTTGCTATTATTCTGTTTGCTCTCAGAAAGACTACACTCACAGTAGTCTAAGAATTTTCACTTATTTCCTACAGAGATTGGGAGCACCTTTATCTCTCATTAGCTCACACCTTTCTCTGGGTATCCTGCTAGAATAGATACCAAGCTGAACATAACTTTGTCTTCTTTCCCTTAAATAAGCTATTTGTGAGACTCAGGCATTCTAGCTTCCAGTGATGGGGGATGCTAGGTGAATTAGTCACTACATCTTCCATCTGCATATCCTGCATCAATGTTTCTATGCCAGATATTTTTGTAGTGGAGACAGAATAACAGCTCCATGATTCCATCTTTCATTTTGCCCTGAGCAGGAAAGTAAACAGACTAATTTAAATACATGGAAGAAAACTGGAATACTGAACTGAATCAATTTATTTAATTTTTAAAGTTCATTTGCACTAAATAAAGAATTAAATCATAATAATAATTTAAAACCACCACAATTAACCATCCCTCTCTCCCTCCCCAACCTTGAGAAAATCCACTTACCCCCCCAAAAAAAACAGAAATAAAAGATACAGCCTTTTAGAGTTGGCATTAGTTTATTTGCAGCAATTTTCTTTAGAGGTTTTTCCTAAAGGACTGATGATTCCGTTAGTATGGTAATAGACTACTTCCTTCTGCCTGAACTCATGAGTAGTAGCAGTATTCACTGTACCCTCAGGTAATTTTCCTCTTCTACCTGCACTTACAAGAAGCAGTATTTCTCCACATTTGCAGCACATTCATCTTTTTCACAAAATCACTTCAGGATTACATCCCTCTGTGCAGTAAAATAAAAAATGCTCCACTCTCAAGGCTGTTGGGTAGACAGATGAGAATCTTGACTGGAAATCTGCAGAGGGGAATACAAGAAGTCACTTACGTGGGGACTACATGACTACTAGTGGTTTCACAGTCTTTTCTAAGGGCTGTCACAGCGACCAATATCCTGTTAGAACTAACATTGTAGATACAGGTATAACATGACATTTTCTCTAGCTGAATTTACACCCAAAATGGAAAAAGTATAAAGTGGGAATAAGGATTAATGTCCTGGTTTTGTTTCCTTCCTGAAATAACTTTCCACAATAGTTCCCCTAGAACTGAACTCATGCTTCATATCCTGCCTAGCACAGGATCTGCAATTTTGTCTGATTCTACTGGGAAGAACTGTGTAGGAAGAGAATACTGTTGCTACCTTCTCTTCTCCAGCAGCAATGCCAGTCAGAGTCTGGCCCAGGGCCTATTTTGAGCAAAGAACAGTCTTGGGATTTGGCTTGTTAAAATCTTTAGTTTTCTCAGTCATATTCTATACATATCTATATAATGAAGCTCATGAAAGTACTGTAGAATTTCTTGTCGACCCCATGGCACTATTTGGGGGCATTTTAAAGTTGTATAATAAAAAATGCTACAAAGGGAACAGACAAATTATGAGCAAGAAAGTAATAGTGCTCTCTCAGCAGAAATCAAATGACTCAGTTGTGTTGGTTTTCCTTTTTTACTGGGCAACTAAGTCAAGGAGATGCATATTGAAAAAAGCAGAGCCCTAAAATCAGACTCAAAATACTGGTTTACAGCTGTCTTGCACTTGCTTGGACTTCATATATATTTCACTGTTTGCCTGTCATGGTGCAGAGAGAACCATCTGGTTGTAATTAGTAACTATATGTGCTTCAGTTACTAATAATAGTACTAGGCACCTTAAAGAGTTCACACTGTCCACATATTTATCTTCAATGAAAGACTTCTGCTGCTTTATTCCTTCCTCTTTGTCTTGGTGAGTCCTACTAGAGAATAAAAGAATAAGCAAAAATTTATAATTTATAATTGAATCAATTACACTTTCAGAATCTACAGGATAGTGCCTGTGCTCATATGTGAACATATAAATGAATCATATAATTACATATTTACAAACAAAATATAGAATTCTATACTTGTATTTATGTATAAAAGGAATGCAACAAAGAACATATTACAGGAAAAAAAATGATGGTACCTTGGGACACATAGAAGCAAGCAGAGTCTGATGAAGGAAGATAGGTGGTTTTAGAGTCACTGTTTTGGAACAACACAGTGATGTGGAAATGGGAGATAGTTATAGTGAATAGCAACTCAAAAGCATACAATAAAATTAGTTTTACTAATGAAATAAACATGTCAAGTGGGAAGGACATTCAAAAGCTGGTCAATAGATATCAGCATGAATATGATCTATGTAAAACATTAACAGATGATTTAATGCAGTGCAGAAACTGAAAGTTTTCTGAGATAAAATAAGGAGACAGACCTTTTTAAAATTCCTATAGGCTTTAAACACAAAGAATTTTATCTACATAATGAAAATTAAGACTGAGAATTACAGTTATGGAAGAAGAAAAAGACTTTTTCTCAGTTCAGGTACCAAGCAAAATGCTTCCATGTGTCAATGTTAGACTATGCAGGTCTATTTGTTCCTCTGCAAGTGCTTATGCTCCTATGCTTCCACAAAAGGTTTGAATTCAGAGATGCATAAAGTTCCCCTCATCTTTGTATCTTCTCCATTACCTCTTGATAGTCTATGACCTTGCCTCAAGGACTATAGCAATGATATTTGCTGGAAAAAGAAAAGGGAAAAGCTTTTTGAGAGAAAAAGAAGCAAAATGAATAACCAAGACAAAAACAGCTGGAACAGACCATTGGGGTATACCTCAATTCATGTTACTAAAGGTCTTATTTACTTCATGCTCTCAACATTGATGAAACTGAGTTTCATAAGCTGAACTATACTGTCAATTGCTGGTAGAAGACAGTTTCTTAGCTATGATTTCAGTAATTATTGTGCAGTTGTAATTCTCAATAGATTCAGAGTACAGTCTGATGTCAGAATAGGCTTTGAATTCATGAAGAATTAAGCTATATAATAATTTCACCTCTTGTTTCTGTTGGACAAACTGAAAGCTTTTTCCAGGTGATTTGATACTTGGTCTTCTCTGAAAAAAATGAGAAAAGTAACCAACCAACCAAACATAAATTAAGCTCACTGTTTTTTACTCTTTTAGTTAGCAAAAATGAAATATTTAAAATGGAGTATCATTCAATGGGCTAAGTAAAAATGTAACACTTATCATAGAGTCACGGAATCATAGAGTCATAGAATTGACTGAGTTGGAAAAGACCTCCGAGATCATCAAGTCCAACCCTTGGTCCAACTCCAGTCCATTTACTAGATCTCGGCACTCAGTGATATGTGCAATCTCAGTTTAAACACCTCCAGGGATGGTGAAACCACCACCTCTCTAGGCAGCCCATTCCAATGTCTGATTACTCTCTCTGGAAAGAATTTTTTTCTTATCTCCAACTTAAATTTCCCCTGGCAGTTTTGAGCCCGTGCCCCCTTGTCCTGTTGCTGAGTGCCTGGGAGAAGAGACCAACCCCCACCTGGCTAGAACTTCCCTTCAGGGAGTTCAAGACAGTGATGAGGTCACCTCTAAGCCTCTCCTTCTCCAGACTACGCAACCCCAGCTCCCTCAGCCTCCCCCCATAGGGCTTGTGCTCCAGTCCCTTCACCAGCCTTGTTGCTCTTCTCTGGACCCACTCCAGCACCTCAATATATTTCCTGAACTGAGGGGCCCAGAACTGAACACAGTACTCAAGGTGTGGCCTCACCAACGCAGATAACAGGGGAAGGATCACTTCCCTGGTCCTGCTGGCCATGCTGTTTTTGATACAGGACAGGATCCCATTGGCCTTCTTGGCCACCTGGGCACACTGTTGGCTCATGTTGAGCTTCCTGTCAATAAGTACCCCCAGGTCCCTTTCTGCCTGGCTGCTCTCCAGCCACTCTGTGCCCAGCCTGTAGCACTGCTTGGGGTTGTTGTGGCCAAAGTGCAAGACTGAAATTCCTCTGATATTTGTTTCTTTTTTTTTTTCTTTCTCTACTCAGATGTCTGACCTTCATAAAACAACTCTGTTCAAAATAAATTTATTTACAAAATATTCTGATTGAAACTTTGTTTTCTGAAACAGGAAAATCTAAAACTGGTTGGAGTGCAAGACTTAGCAGTCATATGTCCTCTGCACACTAATGGCACCATTCTTAAATATGTACAACAAAGATAAATTAGCCACTGATATCTCATCCCTTCCTTCTCATTTTGGCCATGTCATCCTTTCTACTGAAATCTGTTACTTCATCTGTATTCTCTATTATACCACTGCACTTTTACTTAAAAGACATGAAAGATTCAATTTCTTCTAGGCATTTGTCTAGACTCCAGCAATTTACAGTTTTCAGCCCAGTACAATCAGTCTTTAAATTCACTTGTCATTAGCTGCTGCTGAATACAGAGCATTACCATGTTAGGTGCCCTGTATCCCTTGACACACTCTGGAAGTTTACCAGTGCCATGTATCCCTTGACACACTCTGGAAGTTTACCAATCTCATTCAGTTCAGGATTCATTCTGTATTGTTGACAAGAAATTACATGTCTAAGGATACTTTCTGGTGTTATTATATTAACATAATTTAACGAGGACCTAAGCAATTATGGATTTTCCGTGTTATCTCTGACTTCATCTAATGAGGCCTTAGTACTCTGTCTATGCAGAAATGACTCAGATCATAAAAGGTAACAAATAATGAAAAGTTTATTGAATGTAAGGTGGAGGCATGTGACATTTTATACATTCAGCTTTCCCTGTAGCTCACCACTTCAGGTTCTCTGAAACTTTCTTTTTTTTTTTTTTTGGCTGTAGTAATAAAATTTTGAGAAGCAATTTACCCTTTCATGAGACTTTCAGGTAACTCATTTTGAGTTAGTATTGATGTGCTTCTGAGCCTTCCTTCCTCTGCACTTCTAATTTTTAACTTCCTTGTCTCATATCCAAGACCAGTAGCACAAATGAGCTCTATAAAATAAAGTACCTCTATTTTCTGGCACTCAAAGAAGCCAGTAGCCCTGAGGTCTGCTTTATAAACAGTTTTAAAGATACTCCATTTAAATGCACATATTTGACAGTTCACTATGTCTGAGTAAAGAAAAAAAAAAAAAACACTGTTTTTCCTTTTAACGGCACAGAAAACCAGAAGGTTAACCTTGGACTCTTCTAAGATTTAACTTCAATACTCATTTCTGAAAGGGCATTACAATTAAAAGAGCATTGCAATATAAATTAAAAGAAGAAAGTCTGATATATGTTTCAACTAAATTGCATTTTCATTTTGATTATGGTAAAGGATTATTTTACATTCATGTAAAGTGAGAGGAATGAAGTGTCTATGGCTAGATTTATTTTTTTTAAAGGGGAAAAAAAAAGAGAGTGTTTGGCCTTCCTTTATAGTTATATAGCAATACACACTGTAAGACAAACCTGAATGGCTTTGAATATTTATTTTTTGTCACAGATACTTGTCCTGTTTCTCTATTATTCCATCTGGATGAGGAAGCAACTCAACTAAATCTAGTGAAGCTGTAGTAGCTTTGTTAAAGGGATATTGGAGTGAGATTTGCTGTAAACAAACTTCATTTTAAGGAAATAGTTTTATTTTCTTTTATTTCAATGCAATTGTGATTTTGTTTGGTTATAGCTAATCAACATATGACCATATTTGAGCAGGAATGATCTGAGTACCTGGAAATACACACATTTTGTACAAGAAAAGAATATTTGGCCACATCTTTGTTTACCTTTTTGTTTGTTTGTTTGTTTGTTGGTCTGTTGGTATGTGGTTTTTCTCTGGAGACACTGACCAGAAAGAATATCTAGGCACAGAACAGTATTTTAAGTATAACTTCCATATCTAAAGTGGACATTGAGCACTACCCTTTTGACTTGACATCATTTTGTAGAAAAAGGTAGATAAAATCTTATAGACTTTTTTAAATTTTAAAATCCTAGGGATGAAGGAACTACAACATATTAGTGATCTTTCATTCATAAGTAACTACTCAGCATGTACTTTAATATCCCTTAATTCAAGAGCAAGCATTGTCAGCTTCTCAAATGTCTACATTGATTTTGTTTTCCTTTCTTGTTTTTTAGACTAACATCTTGAATTGAATGAACAAATTTAAATCAATTTCCCCAAGCTGTGGTGGATCTGGAAGACATTCTCGTTGTATTGGCCTGTTTTGCTCTATAGTACATGTGGAGGTGCTGGAATCAGAGGGAATCTAAAGACTGCATCTAGAAGGGTGTTCATTTTACATTCATTTTACTTTAAATTCAATAACACAGATTAATACTTGTATTTCCTTCCCATCATGTAGGAGTAGGCCAACAGAAGTCAGTGGACTTCCGTCCAGGAACATTGCTGCACACCAGACTCCCCATGTAACAGAAATTTGAAGAGGGAATAAGCCTATTCACAAGCATGTGCCTACCTTGGATACACTTATTGTTTCTTGTGTATGGCCACAGGCCATGGCACGCACAAAAAAATGCTCAGCTGTATGAAGTAAGAACTTCGTAAGCAAGATCTAAGGCAAAAACAGTGTCAACTCTTACTGAAACAACAGAGAAGTTTGAAAAGATTAGGCACAATTAATTACAAACTGCTGGAAAAATTCTGTCCTGTGCAGTATCAATACTTGATATGAATGCATCCTGGATCCCCTGGTAAAGTCCAGCTGCTAACTGCTCCAAACTAACTAGCTGCCTGTCTCAGCACAGCATCACAGAGTACTGTGTCATTCCATTAGTTCATTACTATCACACAGATAAGAAAACAATGCAGTAAATCACCTTTTCCACCTCATCTGTGCAGGTGGTCTAGTTTAGCTTTGTTTATTCTGTTAATTCAGCCAAGACAATAATAAAAACATCTTGTCATGAGGCATTTTGACACAAGCTTTCAAATTTCCACTTGTCACCTTATTCCTTGAAAATGGAACAACACAGTTAGGGAGATGATTTTCTATTGTTCAGCATGTTGCACAATGAGCATTCTGTAATGCTGCTAAAAACAAATGCTTCAGGAAAATGAAAATTCTTTAAAAGGTCATTTAATCTTTGCCATAGAACTTCTCAAATTTTATGCTATATTCTTCTGCATGTGCAATTCTTTCAAAAACTCATCTGTAAAGAGGTTTTGGGGAATGAGAAGGAAGAAAAATGTATTAGCTGCACCTACCTTTTTTCAGCTTTTTTTGTATGGTATTCTCTTCCTTGTTTTTAATATATACACATATCTGTCGCAAAAAGATTTTCTGGGGCTGGAAACATTTCTTCTGCATTTCTTTTCTGCTAAGAGCAGATTGCATGGAACAGTAAAATCAAAAGAGCTATTTTTAAAAAAGTACAAGATAAGCAATTCTGATAACAAACAAATGTGTAAATGTTTAATAGTCTGCATTGTTACATGCTACAGAAGAGACTAAGGCTGTTGAGTCTTATGGCAGTGCCCTAGATTCTCTTGCCTTTGTTCTCGCCATGCATCATTTAGAGCTCTCTTGGGTGAAACTGTAATACTGAGGAAATGAGAAAGTCAAAAGGGTGGAGGAAAAAGGGAATGAATTCCCATAAAAAAGGGAGCATAATAACTGGTGTCATGTTGTATATATCACCTGTATGTGTTACATACAAAAGCACAGGCTTTACACAAAACAGAATGCAGCATTTTGACAGTAACTGTCTCTTCTAAAGCAAAAGTGGACCACCTTTTTTTTTTTTTTTTTTTTTAAGAGAATTCAGAGCTCACAGTTTATGGAAAACCAAAGTGCATAGGTATTTTTAGAAAGTTGCCATTTTAAGGAATTTTCAACACTGCCTTTTCTAACCTTTTCTTTTCCATGTATAGCAGGAGACCCTCTTCTTCTCTGAAAGCAGGTTATTGTCTCAAATAATTTATCTATCCTGGTGCTCTGTATTTTTAGCAATTATTTCATCAACCTCTTATTGATAGGATAACTGCGGCCAGAATTTCAAATCCTCAGAATTTTGTTTGTGGTTTGGAACAATGCGGTAGGTATTTCTCTGAAGGATATTGAACAACATAAAGTTCTCTGGATCTAATGGTCACAAGTATCAATTATTAAGTGATAATTAGTGTAATAACACCTCTGAACATTATTGTAGTTATCAACTGAACCAATTCTTAACCTATATTAATAAAGCTTCTAGTAGTTTTTAATTTATCACTTTCAATGAAATTTCTTTTCTAGTCTGTACAACTTTTCTCTTTTGCTAAAATGGGTACTTTTAGGCTGTGATATTATGAATATTAGAAGTTCACCAGTAGCCACATGGAAAAAAATGACTGAAATATTTCATGAATTTATGTAAGAGGATGGGAAAGGAATCCCAGTTTATGGGAAGGGTTCATAAATGATTATTTCTTTGGTAAAGAGTTTACCTTGAAGAACACAAATATTACCCAAAGCTGTCTGGTTTCTGAAGGAACAAAAACACTCAAGGGATAACTAAGTGTATATAGAGACAATGGAAGACAGAGGGCACTGCAGTAGCATAAAATCACAACAGAATGTTGATATTGTAGTGTACAGAATTACACAAACATCTAATTTTCTCAGGCTTCCAATTTTAACAAAATGTTAACTTTTTTTTTCATTTCTCTATAAAACTTTTTATGAGGTCATCTTTTATTTCTGTTGGCCTTAAAATATTAGGAAGAAAAATCAATTCACACAGTTTCAAAATTTTTAATTATTATGCTCACTTCTCTTTGCACAATGAAGTGCTCTAACAGTTGCCTTACCAAAAATGAATGCCACTTATTAGAGTGAGGGATAGAGGGCAGCTGTTAAAGATGCCTTAAAAACCATGGAATTTACTAACTGGCTCATTATGCAACATTTTATTTTATTCTCAGATGTTAGAATTAGTATTTTATGGTAATGCACAAACAGTAAAATGGGAGGCAAATTTAATTAATTTCAGCTTCATGTCCCCAGCTTTGCCCTGAACTACATGACTGACTTTGGACAGTTCATTTCACTTCCAAGTGCCAGAATGCTTTATCTTTAAAATAAGTGAATATACCTACTGAATAAATAAGAAGACACACAAAGCACTAAAATTCTCTATTTCTTAAGGACTCCTGGAGGATTAACTTGAATCCTTCCAAAGCACGAGTTTTCAATACAGTATTGAAGAAATAAAGAAGCAAGAAAAAGAAATTATTTGCTTCTACTTTTTTGGGTTTGGTTGGGTTTTGTTTGGTTGGTTGGTTTTTTCTCTTATAAATAGCAATCTTGTGTTGCCCATGGAGACTTACAGAGCTGCTGTTAGTCCTACATATCTATCTTGGGAAGGAAGTAGGAACTCTGCCCCTAAACCACATAGCAAGTAGTTCTCCAAGATCTAGAAAACAAGAGGAAAAATCATGCCAGTCTCATGCTTCCTAAAAGTCACATACAGTTAGTTCATATTCACAATATTTGAGAAAATAGTCCTTTACAAGCACCTTGTAACACTATTCTCTTTCCATGATGAAAAATAGGCAATAGAAGTTAAAGGTTTCACTTTCTTGCAGATCCCATAACTCAAGTTTTTCAACCATAAGTTTACAAATCCTAAACCTTAAAATAAATCTTGAGAACTTTTATAAGGATAAGTGAAGAAAGGATGATGCATTTTTGTAGAGTACTCCTACTAGTTTTTATAAAATCCACTTTGCAGAAGACATGGGGCATTAGACTAAAAATGCAGAGACTAGGGAGGAACTTATTTTTTATTTTGAGGGGGAAGGGAAGAACTGCATTCTGACTACATTGAAGGAGAAACAAGGAAACATATTTTAGAGTATGAATCATATAGACATCTGCAAGAACTACTTCTGACAAGTTTATATTAAAAAAACAAACAAAGACAAAAATGAATTCAAGAAATATTAAAGGCAAACACTAGTTTTGAGATCTTTGATCTGCCATTCAGGTACACTGCTACAAGCCTGAGAAACATGGGTAATGAGTCCAGAGAAAGAGACTAGACTAGAAACCCACTTAAAGTAGAATTTCTTAGTGAAGTTATGTGTGTATGTGTGTGTGTGTATATAAAAATATATATGTTACATATATATTATATATATTATATATGATATATATATAAAATATCTATACAAACACACACATATACATATGCATTTATATAAGGAGAAGAAATTAACAACTATGCTACAAACTTCATTTTCTTGTGGTTTTCCTCTGATGGAATAGGAACAAATTTGAAGTTGTTTGAAATTTACACCTACCTTATAGCTATCTGAATATAATCTTGGTTGGTGATGTGCACACAGTTTTAGCTAACTGAATAAATGCAAGGTTGGGAGCTGTTGTTCCAAATATAGGACTTCTTCAGAAGACAGCATGTGAAATTTAATCTAGTAGTTCTGAGAAATCATGTATAGATTGACAAGAGGTATGAAATATTTTCTGAAACTTAGTCATAGATCTAAACATAAAATTTCAAACTGTAGTATAGCTATGTTACTAAGCCTATCTACTACACATCCTGAGGTTTATCAAACTTACAAATTGCAAATTATGTGACCCAAATGTTTGATATTGCGTACCAGGTTGATTTGATCAGAAAAACCAAGCAAACCTACAAACGGTCAAAGTTCCTTAAATGACAGATACTTCAGGATGGAGCTTGTTCTCTGCTCTGATAGTCTCTAACTAATATCCCTTAGAAAAAGTTGGTGGAGAAATGTTTCTGTCACTTCAAATATATATATGTGTGTGTGTGTGTGTATGTATAAACGTCTTTATATTGAAACTGATATTTAAGTGTGGTTTTGCATGCTGGGCTTTGTAGTGATAGTGGAAGATAAAGAGGTTTCTTAGACTGGAAAAATGCTATGACTATGAAGAGGTAGAATATAGTTTCCCACAATGGTGAAAGGCCAGATACAAAAAAAAAAAAAAAGTATACATATATTTAATAATTATCAAAATTCTAAGATGCATCTTTTATCTCTCTTCCCTTTTCTTCATTGTGAATATGGTAGTCTGTAAAAATTTGCAGTTTCTCTGTGTATATGCCAAGAAGTCCTCCACCTCTCTTGAGACTTAGATATAAAGAATTTCCATATCGGGTAGTCACAAAGGTGTGCAGGAGAGAGAAACCATATTGGTGACAATATTGTGATTTTCAGAAATAAGAAAGTTATTTTTCATAGCACTAATGGAGTAAATAGAGATGCACTGATTCCTCTCCCTACTCCTGGTAACTATTTCTGATGAAACTGACAGAATGCTAGACTTCACGCACTCTTTTGTTTTACTGTGTGTTACTTTTTCCTTTACAAAACCCCAAGCTTCCCATTTGTTTTTGGCATAACTTTTTTGTTTTGGCATAACTTTAAGTTTGAACTCTGTCTTGAATCTCAACATGTTTAGTTCTATAAAAACAAATTTAGCATGTTATCACAGAAAGAATGATGAGGAATGGTATTAAATTTATTTATAAACAGTGGCTGGTGGAATTGTAGCAAAATGAAGAGAAGACTAAACATATGCATTTTAATAAAGAATTTGTCAGGTAGGTATTTCTCTACAAAACAGTAAAACATGTAAGTAAACGTGTTTCTAGATCTGAGTGAATAGACCATTGTAGAAGAATTCTGTTTAAATATATCTGTTTAAGATAGATTTTTTTCTACATATGGCTTCAGAGTGCTGGCAAACAAAAATGAGCAAAGGAAGAAAATTAAAATATTGAACTGAAAGGTGTGTTGTTGCATTTTAGAAGTAGTTAGCAGGATCAGAGTAAGTATGAGGCACTCAAGACCATCCATAGAATTAAATGAGGTGAGCTCCAAGCTTTTGTAGAACTTGAGAAATTATATAACTCTTCTGAATTAAAATGAGCAATTTCTTGTTGTTCTGAAAACTTTGCCAAAGAAAAAGCAATTATTTAACCTAGTTAATTAATCTTATTGCCTCTTAACTGGACTTTTATAAGTACAAAAGAGATGCTTGTGGTCTCTTACTACTGACTGCCCATCAGCAAGAGCTGCTTTTAGGTCTCAAGGCTTTAGTGGTTTGGCAGTGAGCCATAACAATCTTGTTTTCTAATTCCTCAGTTCTCTCTTCAACTGCAAAAAGTTGATCTGCTCATGTGTATCCATCCTGAATCCTATTGCTACCTTTTTCTTTGTCTCTTTTTTTTTTTTCCATACCCCACAGGCCTACTGCAAGATCTAGCTATTGCCCTGGGAGTCCATGCTAATGACACTGTTATCAGGAATATACCTTCATACCTGCACTGAGACGTCTCTGCACTGAGACCACATTCTTCCTTATAATTCTGCCCTCAAGTGTTATTCCCCTTTGTGCAAATGTGTTTATGTCCTCTACCTTTTCCATTTTTCTCTGTAGACATATCATGTTTGGTTTGTTCTATTTATTTCTATTGCTTTTAGACTCATAGTATGTCTTCTTATAATTAGGAAATATCCTTGAAACACGCAACCTGAGTTCAACAGTTGCGGCTTCATTTTACCATTTTGGCTTGTCAGAATTAAAATTTTAATTTTTCAAGCGAAACATTACAATCTGTCCTCAAAGTTTTTTTTAAAGTAAAACAATGAAGTCTTTTAGAGTACAAGTTGGGTAAATTGCCTCAGGATCAATATGTATACAGCAATGTTTCTCAGAGAACATAGTGTGAGAATTTTTTTAAAGGTCTTGAAATACCATATAGGAATATAACTGTGAGCATCTCAAAATTGAAAGAGATTGCTCTCCAAATTTTCTTACCTTACAAAAAGCTGTATGCAGCAGACTACAGAAGAAAGTGAACTGAAAAGCAAGCAGTTTAGGAGGGGATTTTGTATTCCTGTTAATACTAGAAATACTGCCATACAAAACATTTGATCTTAATTTCTCAAAATCTCAATCTGTTTTTATTCAGACTGAATATTTGTAGCTACTTCCTATGTATGGAAGAAATAGTGTATAGAAAATGGTCAACATAGAGAAATAGTCAAATACAAATACAGTGAGTGTTTTGTAGTGCTATTTGTCAGAATTTTTTTCTATCTATGTTTATGAACTGTTCTGATAAAGAAGGAATTTTTTGAAGTTGAATTTTTTGTAGGACAAGTAGAAAATGTAGTTTAAAACTCTTCTATTTCATGATACAATCTTAGTGACCATTGGCAAATTAAGCAATGTGGGTGACAATTTTAGTTTCTCCTTGTAATAGTATCCTATGGCAGTTTAATATTAAGGACATGCAGCTGTTTTATAAAATCAACCAGTTTCAAAATACTGAAAAGAACTATTAACTAAACCTTCTGAGGAAGGTCTCCAACAGATTATTTCTGCAATGAGATAAATAAAGACTAAAAGTCTGCAGAAAATATTTTACTGCAACTTCTGCCACCTTTTGCAGAAATGATCATTTACAGGAGAAGAAAATTTGCTTTATTTCAAGAGAGTCTAGTAAATGTATGGGATTAAAATAATCAATTTCACATTTACAGTGAACAGCAAGACATAATCATCAAACAGATTGAATAAACAAATCATAGAAACCAGATACTCTGTCTTGGTTCTCAGATGCTGCAATACAGAGAACGGTAAATATATATTCAAAACACCATCTTAAGCTCAAACTAGAATATAGATTTATGCCAAATTCCTTAAACATAATACACTAAACAAATGTAAAACTTTTGGAGAGTTTGAAGAAGCTGTTCTGTACTTGAGATTTATATCTAACAGAACTTTTATCTAGACTGAATGAACTTTTTGTGTCCAAACAACCTGAAATGTTTTGACCTCCATTACTTATATCTAGACACTAGAGCATGGCTGTACAGCAAATGAAAAATTCACCAAATTTCTCTGTAACTCTTAGGGGTTTTTTTAACTATGGAATCAAAATTTCTACATAGAAAGGTCTAAAAACTATCTGAAAACACAGTAAAAAAAAAAAAAAAAGAAAAAGCAAAGATTTTATATGTGCGTAGTATGGTATATATAAGTAATATTCCTATCTAACAAATCATGTTGTCTAATGATTATACTGTTCAGAAGCATTGAACATTCAAGTTATATATGAAAGAAAAAGAAGGAGCTCTTTTAATTAAGTCATTGGGGGGTTAATTTGTGCAATTGATACAATGTTGCTGTGATATTGTCAACATTGGGCAAATTCAGATCCTGTGAATTACAGACAATAATTTAGTATGATATTTTAAAATCTACCCAAGTTGATAGGATCTGTGGTGCAATCTAGGAAATTAAAGATAGGACTTTTCACACCAAACTAAGTCTATAGACATGAGGAACTGAGAAATGTTAATTTCTTTCTGCAAAATCTCTCACAAAGAATCTTTTCATTAAAAAGGTTGTTAAAGGTCAGAACAGGCTGCTCAGGTAAGTGGTGGACTCACTACCCCTGGAGGTGTTCAAGAAATGACTGGATGTTGCCTTTAGTGCTGTGGTCTAGTTGACAAGGTGGTAATTGATCAAAGGTCAGATGTTGGGATGCCCTGAGATGCAACCTCCCAAGGACTTGAAGTCTAATATCCCCTTCTACCCCCGTGCCCGGCTCTTCTGTCCATGCAGCCCCAAACCCTGAGCCTCTATGGGTTATTTGGGGTTGCCCATCATCTGGTGTGCTCTGCCCTTGAGTCCAATTCTTGAACCCTCTATCAGATGCCTTACTGACTGATGTTTTGCCCAATCCTCCCTAATTTGCCATCCCTTCCAAGCCCCTCCCAGAACCAACCCCTTAAAATTCAGTGCTCACATTGAATAAATGATTTCTGGATTACTCCCCACCTTGTATGTGTTTTTTTGTTATTTTTATTATCAAGTTGATTTTTAATAGTGTTCATTGCCAACATCTTTCTGTGTTTAATAAACTGTGTTTGAGCTTGCACATAAACCCAAGAATACCCTATCTTAGAAAACAGAAAAAGGGCAATTGTCAGGATATCCTAAGATGCAACCCCCAAGGACTTGAAGTTTCATATCCCCTCCCCTCCACACCCAGCTCTTCTGCCTATCCAGCCCCAATCCCTGAGCCTCTTTGGGTAATTCGGGTTGCTCATCATCCAACTTGCTATGTCTTCGAGTCCTGTTCTAGAACCCTCCATCAGATGCCTTACTGACTGATGTTTTACCCAATCCTCCCTAATTTTCCACTCCTTCCAAGCCCCTCCCAGGGCCGACCCCTTAAAAGTCAGTGCTCACATTGAATAAACGCTTTCTGTATTACTTCCCACCTTGTTTGTAGTATGTCCTTTGAGGAGCTGTTTTTCCCCTGGTCGGTTTCCATTAGTCAGACTTAATGATCTGAAAGGTCTTTTCCAACCAAAATGCTTTAGGGAACTAGGAGATCGGTAGGTACATGCAGAATTTTCAAGAAGATCACTCAATAAATAATTTACAAAAAAAAGTTGGGTCACTTAGTAACCAGGTCCTAAAGACACACATATAAAACAGTGAACAGCAACAAAAGAACCCAAACTGAACTACCACAACTAGAATAACCACTAACAACTCTCTGCCCCCAAGCAACTAACCAACATCAATAACAAGAAAAATAAAAAATATCACCTTCGTTTCAGCACAGAAGTATGGGATTCTCAGCTAGGGGAAAAAAAATCAGCATCACATACTTGTCAGCCTTATCTGCTTCAGGCATGCTTCTGAACACCTCAATGGACTTAAATCAAAATATTTTTATACTTACCAGAAGCACTAAAAGCTATCTCAACCTTTTATATTCTATGCCTGCTAGTCATTGAAGGCAGGTATCTAAGTGATAGATACTTGTATGTAAACTGTCAAGGACACAACTCCTAAGGAATAATGTCCTCTAGGTTGCACCTATTTCTTTATTTGGAAGCTGAAGCTTGCACTGTCTACTAGATTTCTGCAACAGATCCCATTTTTCCTTTAATTGTGCATATAGGAAATGGAGGTTTAATGCTCTTCCAGCATTGTGATTTAAAATATTACCTGCATAGTTTAGCACAGACACTGAAAGAAACTCAAGGGTTTTAAGTTAAATGTATTCTAATCTCCTCTTTACCATTGATATCCTAGTGACTGAAATGTTTTCAGACTCCAGCAGAGACATCTCAAGTACACACAGTCCTCATTCATCAAGAAGTGATGATGAAGCAATGTGCACGCTTCACGCAGCACCATTCCTTGTGATTCCAACTGGTGTATATTTTCCTTTTTCTGTGACCTCTGTGTGCTTTAGATACTTTTATTTAGACTGAAATGGAAGCTACCTGAAGCATACTTTTCTTGGATGAATTGGAGATTTTCTTCAGTGAAGTGACTGAGTTCTACATTTATTATTTTCAGATTCCTGGGGGGGTTTTTGTTGTTTTTTTCTTTGTTTGTTTGTTTTTTGTTTGTTTTTTTTTACCTTGTTTTATTTTGCATATAGATCTTTAGTTTCAAGACAACAAGGGAATCACAGACATGATAGAAATTCCTAGTTCTAAATCGTTCTTATGGATTCTTTGCAGTTCTGGTCTGTAGTCTAGCATGTGTCCTCATTCTTTTAATAGAAGGTGTACATGGCAGAAATAAGCTGAAATTTGCACTTTCAAAGAACAGAAGTATCAGTACTGTTTTGATAGGTACTGCACCACACTTATAATTCCTTTGCCTGTGATATCAAGACTAGAAGAAGCACAGGATGCTTGAAAACCTGAATTTGAAGGTTAAGCAGTAATCATCATCAGTAAATATCATCCTATCAACTGCTACTTAGGCTGTCCACTTTTGAAAAGCTGGCATTTTTTTATCATCAGTGGCACTCCAGTCAAATACAGTGACTGGAACAATATCACTTTCCTTCTCCATGAACAATATAGATGAGCGGTAACTTTTATGTGGAAGAAGCTAGTGTTGAATATCTAAGGGTTTATGCTAAAGAAACTGTAGAACAGAGATAAGGTTTATGTAGACAATATTATTTGAGTATCTACTTTGGGACAGTCATGCACCATATTGTACCTTTCTACCTGGTTGAAAATTCACATCAGCACTGTCCTAATTGTAGAAACAAGACATTCTACCTTGGCTTTTCATAATTTTCCTGAGTTTCAACATATGGCATAAGGAAAAGCTTTCTTGCCCTGTCTAAAAACCACAACTGAATGTCTAAACCCTTCTGGCTGTCCTAGTATTGGGCATTATGAAAAAAGAGACAGTTTCTACTGTGTCTGGTCTCTACTATGCTATTACTGAGTTGCTATTTAATGTGTTTTGTGAGCTTCCTATGTCTAAATGAAGGGATGTGGATAATGGCACGGTATGACTAGTGGCTGGGCTAGAGCACTTTCCAAAAACTAGAAACTATGCACATATCTTCTGCCAGTCAGTCTCTGGTCCTTCTTCTGTTAAGGCACAGCTGTGTTTTAATTTTGCAGATAACAATAAAGTATAAACTATTGAGTGCCCACTTATCACTTTGTCCTGGGTTGAGCTGGCAAAACGCCAACTGTCCAGGACAGAGAAAAAGTGTGTCCTCCTCCCCCCAGCCAGCTAAGGGGAAAAGAAGAGGGAGAGAGGAAAAAAACTTCCAAAGCCAGGTCTATGCTGAATCTAACTACATGTATTTATACCAAAAAGAGAAAATTAAGAGGAAACTACAATATAACACACACTTACACAAGTTATGTATAACAAGAAATAACTTCCCACTTCCCAGTAAACACAAATTCTACCATTTTAACTACAAATCATTCTAGAGAAGTTGGTTCTTCAGAGACAGACTTAAGCAGAGAGAAAAGCTAAGAACAAACATTTTACTTCCCTAAGATAACATGATGGTAAGCTGGTGCTCCGGGCTTGGGCCTCCCCATCCCTCCTGGGACAGCAGAGTGTCTTGCTGGCACCACAGCTGTGAAGCAACTGCCCAAGCCACACCCACACACCAGCTCTTACCCCTTTTGAGATGATGCAATATGGTATGGAATACAATATTATTGGCTGGAAGAAGTCAGCTGTTAGCTAGCTCAGCCCAGCTCAAGTCAGCTGACAATTCCCAGGCCTAGCTGAACTTTAAAGCCTAAGTTTAGGCCCACCTGGCCAAACCCATTACACACTTTTAGATAATAAACCTTTTTTAATCATACTTTATCTAGCTGAAAAAAACATCTGCAGGGCGCACACACTTTTTTCATTTTAAGTACATTTTAATTTTATTTTTAAAATCTAATGAAATGTATATGCATATAATTTCCTTTCTCCTTAAAATCTCTGGACAAGAAATAAAATCAACAAAGTGCTACCAATTAAATGTGAGTTCTCTACCCTATATTTCCTGGTTCAACAGACTTTAAAAAGAAGCTATTCTAAGACACCCTGTTCTGTATCCTATGAGTACATAGTAGTATTTCTATTGTTGCCTTCTCATTTCAAACTTCCCTCTCCCCCTCCTCCCCCCCCCCCCCCCGCCTTTTTCTAAATAAAGAATAAGAAGCAAGGCACTTTTAACTTTTCTACTCTTTATCCAGATGTCCTCTTTAAGCCTTGGCAACAGGAGAGAAATATAAAACAGAATGGAAAGAAACTTTTAAAAATTGCTACATTTTGTTCCTATTTTTTTTCTTTAATTATAATACCTGAAAACCAAAGAACTCCTGCTCTGTTATTAATCTGATGCTGAGTAGTAATTTTTTATAAAGAAAAAAATAGTATTTCCATATTTTAAAACTCATTCAGGCAACATCCCATTACCCATTCCTCATTTATCCATCTCTGAAGTGGCTTCAGGTGAAAATCTTGGGATTTAGGGACAGAAATTAATAGAAATACTTTTTTTTTCTATATGATTTGGTTCATAAAAGCAAATCTCACTGAAGTGCAACTGTAGAAATATTACAGTTTATAGGTGGACTTTACCAAAAGTCATAGATAACTACAATTTTTCATTAAATGGGTGATTAGCACAGCACTGTTCAGCTGCATAGCATAAAGAATGCAGGAAGAGGTTGTTATCCTTCAGAAATGCCAAGATTGGATTTTCAGCTATAGGTTTACATTGTCTCTATAATGAATGTGGAAAAACACTACATATTTGAGCTCAGTTCTTCGTTTCGAGTGCTAAACCTCTACTGAACACAAGCCACAAGAAGTTACCAATGTCAGACCTTCAGGACTGATGATCTTTAAACTTCCAAGTTTTTAAATTTTATGTCATTGACATTGAGCAAAATCTTTTTATTTTCTTCCCTTCTTTTTTGGTTTTATTTTTTTCCTTCCACCTCCGCCCCCCCCCCTCCCCCCCCCCCATTTAGATGGTATTTAATTCTTCAAAGAAGACTATGAAGTAAATTAATCAAATATCTATATGTGTTTTCCAGTTGGTTGGGTATATAGTAACAATTTCCAAACAAAATAAACAAAATATTCCATATATATATATATATATATATATATATATATATATGTATGTATGTGTGTGTATATATATATATATATATGACTCTTTTTTTCCTTTTTTTTTTTGGTTTATTTGGATGGGAGTTTGCTGTTCTTGGTGAGAGGTCGATTGTTTGGGTTTCAGATGTGTTTATTGCTGGTTTTGGGCAGGTTTTTTATTATGTGTTTCATCCTCTTTGTATTCTTATGTGTTTAACATGCATATTTTCTGCTCACAGAAACAAGAAGTAATTTCATTATGAGTTTACTTGCACTAACTTGGAAGCTCTAAGAGGTGGAATGTCTTAAAGACCAGATACTGTGAAATCTTACATTACCTTCTGAGTCCCTCCTAGGGTCCCATTGCTGAGGGGCAGTATAGATCAATAGACTGCAATAACTTGAGTGGTGACACAGTGGTCATATTTGATAGGTGAGCTGCACTTCAATGTCTGTCTGTATGTGCATACGTATTAGGAAACCCAATGGAATGGAAAATATGTCACAGTGCACGTCCTCGAATTGTCTCTCAAAAAATCTGTATGGCTCAGATATACAGGAAGCGTATTGGGGTTTGGGATTTTTTTACTTCTAAATATTACTATGGCAACTTATTTTAATGACTTTTTCATGAGCTAGCAGCACACAGTCATTTAGGGTTGACACCTCTTAGCTTTTTTAAATGACATTAACTCCTTTATTCTCTAGTCCTCTGTAGCCAAAAGTTAGGTGCTGTTTAAATCTTCTCCAGATGTTCTCTGTGTTTCTGGACCATTCCAATTCTAGTGAGATATTCACAGCTCCATTCCTCTACTCAAAGTATTTCTCTTCATGTGATTTATTCCTGGCACCATTGGCTCTTCATGATTACTCAGATCCAAGTAGTCTAGCAGAATTCTGCTTCCTCTAGTGCTTCACTTTGCAGTGATCAGAAATGTTGAACATGTTCCTCTGCACAAGAAAACATCCCGTTTCTACAGATTTTATCTGAGAACCTCTTACCTACATAATCTCCTGCACAGCCAGAGAACAGGGCATTATTATCTGCCAGGGAAGACTGCCACAGGCCTATAGACTGAGAAACAAATGCAGAAGTGTTATATCCGAACGATTTTACATTTTGTATGGGTGTACAGAAGAGCATCTTGAGCTGAATGAGGAACTGCTGGATCATCTTCTCTCAGTAAGTGCTGAATAAATACATGTGAAATTTTCTCTTGGAAGTCCTAGCTGTGAGTGTTCCGGGGAATTTGTGGACAGCTAGACCCTAAAGAATCTGGGGGAAGATTTTTAAAAGTACATAGTTTCTCATGAAATTTCAAACCATGGAAGTCTCTGATTCTCAGCATAGTGTTAACAGAAGTAAGACACATAGATATGCTGAAAGATCCCACTGAGAACCTGTTTTTGTTCACAATTGAGTAATTTGTAATAAGAGCCTCTGCCCGAGGAGATCTGAAAGTGCTTGAATTCCAAGCTCATCCTTGATACTTTGAGACAGTTACTGTATTTTCCACTAGTTCACCCAGATAATGTTCATGTTATGGGAAAGAAAATATCCAGAGTGATATTTTTGGAAATCTGTCTGGTATATACCACTTAATAAAGTAGTTGCTTACAATGTTTAAGATAACTGAGGCAGTCCTCCTTTCACTAAGGACAAGAGCCTGGAAAATAAAACTATGTCTATAAGAGGTATCTGTAAGGCTGGGAGAATTTTTCGTGTTCGTGTATAAGTAAGATATAAACACAATAAGTCTGCAGATTACATTTACCAGATACTTTACTGAACCTTCAGGTTCTCTTCACTGTAGACCAACAACACCTCCCTTTACTGAGAGACCTCTTATCCAGATAATGATAACAATTGTTATATTTCATTTGACTTGCAGTGAGGTAATATGACTAGAATAGGTTATCTCCAGAATGAAAGAAAAAAGTCTGTTCAAAAGAAATAAATCATAAAAAGATGGGAAATCTAGTATTCAAATTTATCAACTCCAAGAATGATAGCTTCGATCGTGGGGAATCAGATACATGTGTTTTTTTACTTCCAAAGCTAGACCAGAAGCATCTGAACCATCATAGTTACTTCTGTGTTATCTGTTGTAGAGCATATATTCACCAGACTGCTCTTACAAACATGGAAGACATTAATATATCTTTAGAATTACTTTCTTCAGCTCTCACTTGACTTCATCAGTGATGGTCAATGTATGAGTAGAAGAATGCATTCACCCTCAGTTGCTTGTATGGAAGAGATCTATTTCCTAAGTCAACAAATCAGAGAGAAACAGCAATACAAAAAACTTGTATGTTTGACCTCAGAACTCACTATGACCCAGAAGTTCAGCCTTTTTTGACACAGTTTAATAAAGCAGAGAAGTGTTTCCACAGTTGTAGTACTTTGAAGGACAAATTGAACAAACTCTGAAGAACACTCATATTACAATAGTAATTGAAAATAGAGTCAGTAATATCAAAGGCTGATACTCCTTACACAATTTGACATGAAAAACCACATTCTTCTAAATGGACCTAGACCTGACTCCTTTAATTGCTAGTAAGAGCTAAAAGTTCACATTTTTTTATGCTTCTGTCAGTATTGTGGGGTGTTTGTATGAGAAACATAAAATTCAGACCACTTTTTAAACTCAAAAGAATTATGTACAATTTACCCTGGTGATTAAAGTAACCTCCTCCAAGCTTCCAAATATGGATTATTGTCAGCATATCGAAATGAAGCCAATCCCTTCAATGCTAAACAGTAGGATACATAGGAAAGGGTTAGGCAGACAGCAGATTGCCCTTAGTGAAACTGGATGATTATGCAAAATGCACATTAAAAAAAGTTTCCAGCACATATGGCAGGAGAATTTAAGAACAGGAGTCTGCAAGAGTGTGAGAAAAGATGTTCCTCCTTTTAGCTGCTGGGTACAAGGAAAAGCAGTCCTGAGCAGCTTATTCATTGTCTTCCTGGATAAAAAAGCTGTTTACGGGAAGGCCTTTTCCTGCAGCACAGCCAAGGGTTTAAATTTTATATTGCCTTTTATCAGCTTAATAATTCTTATACTTCTCTGATCATGTTTTGGTTTTTTTAATCACAGGAAAATGAAGACTAAATGACAGCTAGGTGCACCCTTCAGTATGACTGACCTATTAAAATTATTAGTTGAGTTTGCTATTAAAAATTTGTTAAACAACCTAAATCTTTTCATATATTTGAAAAGATTACAAGAAGTTATTTCATTGTTTAATGCACATAAATTCTGGTCAATGAATGCTTATGAATTTTGGTATGCCATTTATAATTTATATTTCCTAATGTCTTGTTATCTGTAAATATTGTTCTGTTTTCTCATCAGACATAAGAAACCTTGAGAAAGCATAAAGAGCACAAAAAAGAAACACTTGTAGGAAATTATATTTTAAATATATATATATATATATACACACATAAAAACCTATTTCTGCAAGAGGCTGTGATGACACATACTTTCCTTTGACAGACTAAGCTGTTGTTGGCATGAACATTGTGGAAAGAAATTACAAAGGCACAGAGTTGTCAAAATTGCGTGGTATTGTTTTACCCCAGGCTATACCAATGAATACTTACTTCGAATACCATTATTTTCATTGTTTTCTGTTTTTTACTGCTTTTAATTAGTCCTAAGTAAATAGCTGTTCACTTAAACTAGGTAACTTCAAAAAATGAGAAATCAATTATATCCTATGCCCACTATAATTGGAAAAGTTAACAACTGATTAAAGTATGGTGTAAGTCTTAAGAAGTAAGTACAAATATAGTGCGTATTAATTTAAACCATGAGTAATAAAAGAGAAAAATATAATATTCTCAGAACACTTAGAAATTTCCAATTTTTTATATTGTTATAGAATGGTTACCTGGTTTTGTCATATTGCCATAGAACACCATGATATAACCATATGTTTCTTTTTTATGATGCAAGTGTAGGCAGATATTTAAGTATAGTTAAATAAACTAATCCATCTATGAGATACTGGTATCCTTCTCTTTTAGCGTACTTATTTTCATCTAGTTCATATTTTCATACATTGGTGCCTAGGTTTGACCCTGCCCCCCTTCCAAGCCCAAGCTGCCTTCCCCCTCCTCCGCCTGCTCTTCCAAGCAAAGGGAAAAAAGAAAGGGAAAAAAAAAACTTGAAAAGAAACTGAGAATTTGAATTTAAAACTACATATACAATTTGTACACACAATCAGAAGGTTCCGGAGAAAAGGAAAGGGGAAGGGGAAACAGGGACAAGGGAGGGACAAAACAGAAACAAAACAGAGAAATACAATCAAAACTCCTAAAAACCTGGCAAAATACAATTTCACCAAAACTTCCCTCAGGAGGAAACCAGCCTCTCCCTGATCTCCTGCCACGTAGACGATGACAGTCACTGCAACAGGGCCTCAGCCTCTGATAAGAAAGACCGATGCCTGACTGCCTCCTCCCCAGCCTCGCCAGAAGGAGAGGCAACTTTCTATCTCTCTCTCAGTTATCCTCCCTTATTGTGTGGAAAAAACAAGGACGGAATACCTGCATCATGGCTACTTCCCTAGTTACATCTGGTTACTAAGGGGGGCCTGGATCAAAACTATCACAATTGGCTTGTCAAATTATTGTTTTAAATAATTTAGATATCATTTGCTGATTTGAGTATTTTTAACAGTCTTTAAAATATGATTTTTTTAGCATAAGGAACTACCCTAACTACTCCTGCTGTCCTATGTTATTAGACACAGTAAGAATGTGAGCTGATGCTTAACTAGTAACCGACCAGCAACAGGTAATCTTGGTCTGTACATGAAACTTAGAGATGACTGAAAGAAAACAAAACATTGTGCAGCAGCAGGAAAAATGAAGCTATGGTACTTATCAATGATATAGAAAGTATTCTCTGTTCTAAGTACTAGAAAACCAATTTATAAATGCCAGTAAACATAACCAATTTTATCTCATAATTGGTTCCCCATGGCTATATCTCTCTTATGCTTCTTGCCCAGACTCTTCAAAAATGAAATATTGTTACAGTAAACTATTAAGTCTTCATAATAAAACATATGGAAGAAGCCACTTCCATAGAAAAAGCTTTATTAGATCGTTATCTGTTGTCAACTTTACCTCAGGATGGAAAACTAACAAACTGGTTGCTAATTCCTTAAAATAGTGGGTTCCTTGGGAAATACAGTTTCAATTAATACATGACTTAAACACCACTCTGCACTGTTTATCCTTTTCAAAATGGTTCTGTTCCTTGCCATTGTTTCTATTCCATGGTCTGGAATACACCACATAAGACAACTTCATATTTAAAAGGAGGCACCATTGGTAACCAGGAAGCCTGTTCAAGACAAATTGCTCATGGAGGAGGGGGCAGGAAGAAAGAATAGATGGAATAGAAGGAATAGTAACCTATTGCTCTAGAATTTTTTTCTTGATCCTATTTTCATGTTGCTATGCAGTTGTCATATGAACTACCATTGTGAGGAAGGTAATTTTTTAACTAGGAAGGCTCTTATAATCATATATTCAATGTAATTTTATCAACTTAGAGTCTTTATAAGATTCTCTCTGGTACAAAACCCCATGCAAATGGAGGAGCAAAAAAAGCTATTTTTTATGCAGCTCAAACAAACTATTTCTGTAAAAGTCCATGGCCATGCTTCACCTTAGAATTACTGGCTGATTCCAATGGGATGAAGTTCAATAGGGCCAAGTGCCAGGTCCTGCACTTTGGCCACAACAACCCCATGCAGTGCTACAGGCTGGGCACAGAGTGGCTGGAGAGCAGCCAGGCAGAAAGGGACCTTGGAGTACTAATTGACAGGAAGCTCAACATGAGCCAACAGTGTGCCCAGGTGGCCAAGAAGGCCAATGGGATCCTGTCCTGCATCAAAAATAGCATGGCCAGCAGGACCAGGGAAGTGATCCTTCCCCTGTACTCTGCGTTGGTGAGGCCACACCTTGAGTACTGTGTTCAGTTCTGGGCCCCTCAGTTCGAAAGGATATTGAGGTGCTGGAGCGAGTCCAGAGAAGAGCAACAAGGCTGGTGAAGGGACTGGAGCACAAGCCCTATGGGGAGAGGCTGAGGGAGCTGAGGTTGTTTAGCCTGGAGAAGAGGAGGCTCAGAGGGGACCTCATCACTGTCTAGAACTCCTTGAAGGGAAGTTCTAGCCAGGTGGATGTTGGTCTCTTCTCCCAGGCACTCAGCAATAGGACAAGGGGGCACGGGCTTAAGCTCTGCCAGGGGAAATTTAAGTTGGAGATCAGAAAAAAAATTCTTATAGAGAGAGTGATCAGGCATTGGAATGGGCTGCCCAGAGAGGTGGTGGATTTACCATCCCTGGAGATTTTTAAACACAGATTGGACGTAGCGCTGAGTGCCATGATCTAGTAAATGGACTAGAGTTGGACCAAGAGTTAAACTCAATGATCTCAGAGGTCTTTTCCAACCCAATCGATTCTATGATTCTATGATTCTATTTTTTTAGACAGGGAATAAAATAAATGCAATTGTTCAATAGTAATAGCAATGTTTTAATAACCTTTTTTTCTCCATCAAAAACTCCAAACAAAACAAAGAAATAAACAGACAAAAACCCAAACAAACAAACCAAACAAAAAAAACCCAAAGAAAAACCAAAACCAACCAACCAAAAAAAAAAAAAGGACCCCCAAACCCCACACTACTAGTGTTGAGGAAGTATTAAGCCTTTCAGTTGAAAGACAGACTAAGTACAGTGTAACATTAGAGAGCAGTTACAGTGAATATAAAGTATTCATATTATATAACTTAGGAAAGAGTGGCAGGACAAAACATTTTAATGCAAATAATGAAATTCTAAATTGTGAGTGAGGTCATGTCATATTTGTGAACAAATATAAAACCTGACTTTCCAAACAAGCTAAAGACAATGAATAATTGACTCATTTCTAATCATGTAGATAAATTGACTCTAACGCTGTACTAATAGTCAATGTCCTCAAGCCTACAGAATGAATTTTCCAGAGAGCTATATCCATTGTGAACACTTTATAAAGGATTTTTTTTCAATGTTGCATGACAGTTTAGATAAACTTTCATTTAAGAAAATCTCATGTGTTTAATTTCCCCATTTCTTTATTTCATATCTTTTTAATGAGATAAAGCAGATAAACATTTGCTGTGATTTGCTGGCATTCTGTTTTGTCAAGATATAGTGCTGATTTAATCAACTTTTTCAAGGCACGTGAAAACAGAAAAAGTAATTATTTTCCTAAATATTATCCATTCTTCTTAAATGAAGTATTATTTTCCAAACCATATTAAAAAGACAGTGTTCATTATATTTGTGTCTAATTCTAGAGACTATGCTTGGATTTCCAAACACACCCCATATGACACTTAAGCTTCAAATTGCATTCCACATTTTTCTGCCAATATACAAAATGTGACATTTACAACAACACTTCCAAGGGAGCCAGGTAATCTTTCTCATGAAAGTTGGTAGTGAAATGGTGATTTGAAAAATAAGTATCTGCAAAAATGTGTTGTCTTTCTGTAAGGTTTACTAGCTTCTCAAGAATTTCTAAACTCAACCTGATGCATCAAGGGCTAATAATATAATATCTTAACCACAATATAAGTTTTAGCAGTTTTTCCTGTATATGAGCTTCTTATTTGCAGTTGGTTCTCAGAGTTATGATCACTTAACTTTCTCACCATTTGGTAGGGACAACTTTTGCATTTCAACACTTGTCCTTTATGCTTCTCACCTCTCTATTGCTATTTTCCTCTTAGGAAATGCAAGCTAGATGGCTACTGAATTTGCAAAACAAAATAACCTGCATTGTCTCTCAGCCTTCTAAACAGAGCAATTTTTGTGCTACCTTTGACCCAGGTTCCCCTGGGTTAAAATTCTAGTTTACTGCAGCTGGAGTGTCTATAATGCCATGCTTTTATCCGGCACCAAAGCATGTGTCCTGTACAGATGGAAGTATGCTGCTCATGATTTGGCTGCATGGATAGCCAGAACAGAAAGGAGGGTATTTAGTGGTTTTAATCCAAATAATCAGAGGAATGAATGCAAAAGTCTTGGCAATGCTGTCATTCATTAGCATGAATAGCAAGCAGTAGAATCTTAAAAGAAATAGGCAAAAAAAAAACCACAAGAAATCCCTAACCTTAAATGCAGATGTTTATTCTTACACCTATATTGCACCCGACACTTTGAAAAAAATTATTCCAACATCAGTAGGAACTGAATTTTTCAGAGTGAAACATAACATAGTCCACTTGATATATGAAAAAACTTATTAGACTATCTAATTGACTTTCTAATGACTGAATCAGTGGTTGTATTTATGGGCAAATTGTTAAGAACCTGGTATAGCCAGGATCTAGCAGACACTGAAACAGCTGTTAGAGTCTTACAGGAGTGTCTGCACACATTGCCAAGACCATTTCTGTGGTGACCCCTTACACTCTAACACAAACCTCCTATATTTGGATCAGTCCTGCAAAGGAAATTAATCTTTTGCTAGACTGGTGCCAAGTGGAACCAATGAGTCACTTGTTTTTTACAACATAAGGTCTCTGGCTTCCCCCTCATTTTGAAATGTTTTCAGGAAATGGCAAAGAACACAATGCATCCACGGCCCTGCTTTCCTCATTACCCTGTGCCTCACTCAAAAACTCCACAGACTTGGGCCCTGTGTGAGTAGAATCCAGGGGGGAAGTTGCTGATAGTTAATGTGCCAGCTTTTCACTGTTTGGTGCTCTTTGGCACAGCCACTGGCTCAGTGATCCCAGGCTGGAGCTTGAGCCCTTCTGGGGGTAAAAAGGAGAAATATTGCTTAGCAACAGCTCTTTTTTCAGTCAGGTAAGCACATAGTTTTGGGAAAGAGAAATTCAGTGGACTTGGATCCTAGTCAATAATTTTGTTTCATATTCCAGAGTCAGGATTTTCCCATACAAAAATCTTGAGCAGTTTTTATTGCCCAAAATCTAAAGCCCACAGATGGTCAAACAATAGCATCCGGTAAAAAAACAAGCTATGGTACACCTAACTTAGATCTTCTGCTGTTCCTACTCCAATGTGCACTTCAGAAGGCTGTTTCCTAAAAAAAAGTATCCACAAAACACACAATTAATTGATTTGCTTTTTTTATAAATGGCCTAATTATATGAGAATATAAACCCACACCTAAACTTAAAACTCAGCCTTTTATTTTAAGTAGTAGCATATTCAAATATATACTTTTTTGTTTTGTGTTAGTGGGATTTCAATTCTGCTTTAAGCATTTATTTGTTAATAATGAATTGGAAATAAACACAGCAGCACCAGAATCTGTAAATAACTGTAACTTTGGCTGAAGAATATACTGTTATTGCTATTTAATCCATCTACTCTTAAACAGAAACTGTCCCTTTTTTTTTACCTATACTGCCATTTTAGGATCCAAGCAAGAAATTGTGCATCGTTTGTACTAGTTCCTTGAGTCCAATTTAAATTTAAAAAGCAAAGAAAAATGTTGCATTTGTAAGCATATTATGGTAACTTCCACCTATTCGATTCTGTAAAAAAAATTAAAGTAAAAAGGGGGGGAAATAAGAAAAAAACTCAAAAACAAAACAAAAAACCTCCCTCTTGTGCAACTGCTTTGAAGAGACTGCTAGCAATCAGAGAAACAAGGAACAAGAAAACTATTCAAGAAAGTAGGCAGGCTGGGATTGTCTACACCCATACTGTGTGAATAGAAGTCTCTCTGTGAATGTGTCCATTGTGGACAACACTAATGACCAGCTCACTCAGAGAAAGATGGTTAGGATTTTGCCATGCAGTCATTCCCTTATACAACCATGGGGTAGAGTTTTTGAAGATGGTAAAATACACTCCGCAAAGGTCTGTACATACGTGTGATCAACATATGTGTTTACAGTTATGCTCCATATTGCAAGTTGTGACTGTGTTTTTTTGGTCTCAGAATATCTGGGTCAACTAATAACTGGAAAAGATAGGAAAGGTATTGTACAGTATTACTAAGATTCTCTGCTATCTGCTCTTCATCATGCAGAGCAATACTTACAGATCATGTAGTTACAAATATTTCTTCACAAAGGAAAAAGATTAGTGGAAGTAAGGAACAAAGCAATGTTTATCTATTTCCCTTATCTATAGACAACTTGTGATTATTAGTATATGGCCTGGTTTCAGTTAGTATAGAGATAATTTTCTTCCCAGTAGTTGATATAGTGCTGCATCTTGGATGTAAGATGCAAATAGAAAATAGAAAACTTAGGACTAGGAAATAACCAACAGGCTTAGCTTAAGGTGATAATTCAAAACATTCACTTCTGTGCTATTGTCTTCTATGATAACTTATGGGGATTGTTATGAGTAGATAGAATATTAAGATTCTGTATGAACAGGTGCTGCTTAGTAAACAGTTTCAGCATTGATCTAAACAGACTGAATGGGATAAAATTTCTCAGGGGCTTACAAAAATATCTATATGCTATCATTTGCTCTGCATTTCATAACTGTGATAAGTACACTTTTGGAACTTCAGTATGGCAGAGGTGGGCCATATGAAATTGGTTCACACCTTAAGGTTCAGTGGACAGTCCCAGGGAAATTACACACTTCATTACACATAAGCACAGACAGATGAACAATAATGAAATGCTAAGCAGCAGCCAAAGGGTACTGATTATTGACATAAATAGTAGTTCATGACAATAGCTTTTTTTTTTCAGTGACTGAACAACAATCAATGTAATGAGTTTAGGTAACTCTTGATAGCAAGGTAATATAACAGGGATACATTAAAATGAAGAATAATGTACATGTAGATAAAATAGAGTTACAGAAAGGATCTGCTGAGAATATGGACAATTGAAGTATAGCGCCTCTCCATAAGGGAGAGGTGAGTTACAAATAAAATGACAGAATTAATGTGGGTCGTCTCTGTTTATTCAAATGCACTTACTTACAAAGCTACATTAACCAATGTTTTTTGCTTAATAATGTCTGATACAATGTGCATTTTGTTTAATTTCAGTTCATTGTAGAGGCAGCACTCTCAAGGCAGCCAACAGCAGCCTCAGCAACATACTGCACTACAATTTCTACATGCACTCAAGTTTTTGCTTTAATTATCAAATGGCACCAAATTTGGTATATAAATGGGATATAAAAACCTTAGTAAATTTAGAATATGGCCACCTGAAGTTTTAAGGATGGAATTAATGAGATTTAAGGATTTAGGCACAAAAATCCAAGCTGAGAAATATACCTAAGCTGTTTTAATCCCCTAGGAAAACTTGACAGAAGTGTATCCTGTATTTAATGTCTACTTAATTGTTCTGTCATGCAAGAAAAGGGACGTGATTCTTCTTCATCCCCAGAACACCATGTTAAGCAAAAATAATTTATCACAACCTTATCATTACTTATGCAACTGTCATCTTTTTGGCAGCATGTGTTTGACTTCCTTTGCTGGGTGTTAATCTTGTTGTGAGCAGGTTCTGGGGTGTACTGGCTGCAGACCTTTTAGCACTTCAACAGAAACAAAACAGAAATGGGACCAAACCGGTGGAAAATTCAAGGGAGTTTGAAAGTGTGTTTTCTCCTTGTCCTAGTTCAGCAGGTGGGACCAGCTATCACTGTGTGGGGGTGATCAAAGCTGTGTATTCTATCCCCTCTATTCATTCCCCAAGGACAATGGACCATTAACAGCAGCTGCCCAGGGAGCCATTAGCACCTCCACACCCAGCCTGAGGGGGCATGGCTGCTAATGGGCCATCAACAGTTCAATACCCCCTGGCTCCCAGAGTTAATCACCTATTGTGTGAGTCCCCGCCCAGGAGGAAGGACTGGGTGCTCCCCGAGGGTACATAAGTGGTGGGTAAGACCTCAGGAAGGGTTTGTTGGATCCAGAGGAGCAGCAGGACCTTGACAGGAGGAGACCATCACTCATGACTAGACTGCAACCACCACTCTCGACCAGACTACAAGCTATCACCTGCACCAACAGGTTTCTCACTTCTTTTTGCTTTGGATTTGGGAGGAACCACGTGGGTCTCAGCACAAGGTCTAACAAACCTCTTTGGGTTTGTGCCCCAGGACACTGGGTTGTACTGCTAGGTTTTGTGAGTTGAAAGCAATTTCTCTTTGTGTCAGTGTATTTATGGCAACATCTTTCATTAAAAAAACCAGCACACTCCTCCTGAAAATATACTGAATAAATATGATCAAATATGTAGATGAGGTAGTTTTGTATTCTGATTTTGAGTCATATTTAATTCCTGATGCCTCTCAGTTATTACAGCAATAAACTATTTTAGCAAATGTGAACAGAGAACCTAATCCTCAAGCACTGTAAATTATAGTTCCGCAGAAGTCAATAAAAAATAGGTATTTTCCCCAATAGTTTGGCTATTATCCTTCCCCTTCCTTAATTCTGTTTACTTCTTTCTTTCAGTTTAGGAACCATATTTCTCTCCAGAAAAAAACTTTAAACTGAGAATGTCCAGGGGTTTTTGAGCCTTCCTTTTGCTGAGCATAAGGCATCTTATGTATAGATGTCCAGAGACTGCTGCAAGATTGTGTTTACAGATAAGACTCCATTTATTACTAAATATATATTTCATACAGCCACATGACTTTTAATTTCTTTTGCTTCAGAAGAAAACAAGTTGGAACTTTCCAAGTATTTGGAGTATACTTTTCTCATATACTTTGAAATGTATCTAGTTTGCAAAATAATTTAATATTAAATAACTACATTGTTGATATTTTAATACATACACCAACTAAAATAAATTTAAATAAAGTATATTTAAGAAACATTAACTATTTCATTGGTTCATAATATATAAAAATAATGTCAAAGAGGAAATTTAAGATAGTCAGTCATTAGTAAAAATGAATCTCTACAGTAATCAATAATAAAAAAGTGTGAGGCTTCAAAAACTGTTTAAGGAAGTCTACACTGACAAATAATTGAAATATTTCTTTGCCTTAAACACTTAACTTGAAGTCAGATACTGTATAAAGAATAAAAAAGATTTATCAAAAAGTCTTGCTGGAAACCACTGTTATATTGGATAATGACATGGCTTGGGACTGCATATACATGAGCATTTTGGAGTTATATAGGAGAGGTAGTGTGAAAGGAAGCCCTTATTTACTCCACTGCTTTTGTTAGCTCCTTCTTTGGAGCAGAGATATTTGAATAAGGCAAACAAGTTCAAATTTTAAATCACAATGCAGGATGCTTCTACATCTTAAAATGGACTTAATTGTATTCTCAGAAGTAGTAACCAAAGACCTGATCTAGAGATGCTGTTTCTGATGGCTTGGTTTTAACTCATTGTTCATTAAGATAATAGGGGATTTCTGTCCTTATTTGCTTCCTAAGCCTAGTTTGGTGTGTTGTTTAACTTTTATTATTTTATTTTATTATTTTATTTTATTATTTTATTTTATTATTTTATTTTATTATTTTATTTTATTATTTTATTTTATTATTTTATTTTATTATTTTATTTTATTATTTTATTTTATTTTTTAAAAATTTAATTTGTTTATTGATTTGGTTTTGGTTTAGTTTAGGTTTTGGTTTGTTGGTTTTTATTTAGTTTTGGTGTTTGGCTTTTGTTGTTTAGTTTGGGGTTTTTAGCTTCTTTTGTTGTTTTTGTTTTTTTTTTTTAAGGAAATTACTGATCATTTCCCCATACATAGAATTAGTAAATGGATCCTTTGTTGATGGTATTTGAAAGTTGATGTTTTTTTCAAGAGGTCTGGGTCTAGCTCACATCAAAGATCTAATCACTATTTCCCAACTAGATTAGAGATTTGTGATTGTCCAAGTATGATGTCCATCTTGCATTCATCAGAGGCCAGAAAAGGATGAGAAGGAGCAAAGCCTGATTCCCAAACCCCTTCGCCAAGTTTTAGGCCTATTTGCTCAATCTTTATCACTAAGCATGTTCTATTCTCTTTATCAGGACTTGATTATCACCAAGCTCATTGTACCATAGACGAGAAGCTATAAATCAGGTAATAGGAGACATATGAATAGAGTAAAATGGTAGCTAGCCAAGATTTTTTTCTACTAAATTTGGCTAGGACAACTATGAAAAGAAGCATACCAGGTCAAAGCAAGCAAGACCTACTGAGACCCTTGTTTTGGGGATGAAAAACAGAAGGACCCCTACCAAAAATTAAGGCCAGAAGAAAACACCTCCCCAACTCTGCCCAGACTCCGCCTGTAATCAATATCTAATGAGATGCTGTAATCACTTGCATAATGAATGAGAAATGTTGCAATCACTCATATTGAAATGTATAAATTAGCCTGCTTTGACACTTGTGGGGGAAATGAGTTTTGTGCAGCGTTAACTGCCTCACTTCCTTGCGCAGAAATAAATACCTGCTGCTAATGGAATACAAAAATTTCTCTTAGCAGTTCTTTTTGAAGCAATTTCACTATCAAAGGAGCTAAGCAGTGTACCTGAACAAATGTGCACTTTTGAAATGTAGTTCCTTTCTTGATAACAGCAGATCAACCTCACAAAATTGCGCATTACAGGTGCAGTGCACTTGCTGAAAGCATTTGGCTGATTTCCCATCAAAAGCTAGGTTTTCTGGATGTTCATGGTAAATGCTGTTTGTGCTCTGGTGTTTAAGGAACTCTATTAAAAAATCATGAATAGGTGTCCATTGTACATCCACAGGTTTACAGAGTCTCCTGAAGTCCCAGACAATTCATTTTTATGCTTTCCTTACAGCCACTGCATGTTCTCATGCTTCAAAAGAATGCTTTTTAAAGACAGAGAAAATCCTACAATTTCAGTGCAACAAGCTTTTGCTCACTTGAGGCAATCAGAGTGTGTTAGAGGGATACTGCTTCCTTTTACAATGTTCTGCTTTTACACAAATTGACCTCATGAGAAAATCCCAAACTGTTGCATAGGCTTGCTGAGCCACTGTCTATTTTCAGGGTGAGAAGGAAATTAGACTCACATTCATATTTTATCCAGAAAAAACCCCAGAATACTTCTGTCTTGCTCATGTTCTGTAGGTAGCCTACACCATGAAGGGACTCAGGAACTGACGTGTCCTTCCTTTTATCTGTCGATGAAGCCAGTGAATGACAAACCTCACTGTCTTATGATTACATTTTCTGTTTACCAACCAGCAATCTGATTCTTCTAATGAGTTGTGTTTTTTTTTTTATTTTTTCATGCGGGATACAATTGACAGATAATGCTGCTGTGTTGGCATCTTTTATGTGCATATGTGCTATCACCATAAAATTTCTGAAGGTATTGTGTTTTCCCTTTTTAATCAGAATAAAACCAATGACAAAGCACTCAAATATGTATGAGCCAAAGGTGGAGAGGTAAGAATTCATCTGGGAAAGCTGTGCTCCTAATCTAACTGTTCAAGCCTGAAAAAATGACAAAGAACAAACATTAAATAAATGTTCCCTTATGTACTTCAATATTTGGCTTTTTCTTCTCTGCTTTTTTTTTGCAGCTAAATGGGGCTTAAGTTACTTTTCCAAGAGACTAGCAGCAGTCTCTGCCAATTTGTGACTTTGTACACCATGGCAGAAGAAATTAGTGCTGATGACACTTTTAGAACTGACAAGGCTTCAGAGGAGGATCATTTGCTGGAAAAAGCAATACCATGTCTAGTTCCAAAATTGCTTGTAGTTTTGATTATGGAAGGGTTTGTAGCCTTCATTACATTTTCCCCCTGTATATGTGTTTCTTAATTGCTAATCTCCCGAACCTTTTGAGGTAAGTGTATATGTTTCTCTAGTCTTCTCATTTTATATTTAAACTTTATGCACTTCTGGAGCAATATGACCCATAAAATATCTAAATCAGAAATACTGGCTGTATTCTCCACAGAAGACTGAGAGTTGCCTTGTTTAAGTAATGGCACAGAAGGTCTAATACTTCCTAGCTGCTGAAGGCTTCTTTTCTTACTTGCTGTTTTCAAAGTGAAATCAACTGAGGATCACAAACTGCATGTCACTGCATGCCACTCTTACTCCCTGTTTCAGTTCTGCTTTCCGGAACATCCAAAATCTTCTGTTTGCCTTAACTTTTCAAACGATTTGTTGAATCTTGTTAGAGGGCTCCAGTGTTTTATGGCTGCAAAAAGATGATGGAGGGAAGGAGGGAGGGAGGGAGGAGGGGGAGGAAAGGAAGGAAGGAGGGAAGGAGGGAGGCAGGGAAGGAAGGAAGGAAACGGCCAGTGTTTTTTCATCTTTTACTGAATCCTTTAAAGCTAGTAAACACATTAGTGTAGTTTCTATTGTCAAAAACAATTATTTTTCTTCACAATCTTCACAGTGTTTAAAATTATTCTCTGTTAGATTGCATAATACTTACCTGCATTAACATTCATATAAAAATTATGTGAAATGGTAATCAGTGCATAGTTTTAACAAAAGGTATATATTCCTTTCCAAATAACTGTACTACATGAATCTTCCTTTACCAAACACTGATCCCTGGGGAACATCATTAGTGACCAACCAGCAGCTGGATACAGCCCTGTTCACTAGCACTCTCTGGGCCCAGCCATCCAGCCAGCTCCTAACCTAGCACAGAGGGCCTCTGTCCAAGCTATTGGCTGCCAACTTTTCTGGGAGCATGTTATGGGAGACAGTGTTAAAGACTTTGGTGAAGTCCAGATAAACCACATCCACAGCCTTCCCCTCATCCACCAGGTGGGTTACCTGATCATAAAAGGAGACTAGGTCTGTCAGACAAAACCTGCCTGTCCTAAACCCATGCTGTCTGGGTCTGATCCCTTTTCCATCCTGTAGGTGCTGTGTAATTGCACTCAGGATGATCTGCCCCATAACCTTGCCAGGCATCGAGGTCAGGCCGGCAGGTCTGTAATTTCCTGGATCCTCCTTCCATCCCTTTTGGGGATCAGCGTGACAATCACCAGCTTCCAATCATCTGGGACCTTTCCAGAGAGCCAGGACTGTTGGTAAATGATAGAGAGTGGCTTGGAAAGCTCTTCTGCCAGCTCCCTCATCATCCTAGGGTGGATCCCATCTGGTCCCATAGACTTGTGAGGATACATGTGGCTCAGCAAGTCACTGTTTTCTCCCAGATAACAGGGGAGTTATTCAGCTTCTTATCTCTGTGTACAAGCTCCAGAAGCCAGTTGTTCTCACAACAACCTGTCTTACTGTTGAAAACTGAGATAAAAAAGGTGTTAAAGATCTCAGCCTTTTCCTCCTCTTTGATAACTATGTTCCTCACCATGTCCAATAAAGAATGGAGGTTTTCCTTGCCTCTCCTTTTGCTATTGATGTGTCTGTACAAAAATAATAGAAAATAATCTTTCATGCCCTGACATTATAAATTTCATATTAAACATTCCTTTAATCAGCCTGTTTGAAAACTCCAAGTTATTTTCTGGAAGTCATCTACTTTCAAGTGTTTCCGTGTAGGGAATGTTGGAAAAGACCAAAATATCATGAAGTGGTCTTTTAATCCTGTAATGTAATATTTAGTAGCAGGTATCAATCATTTGATAGAAGATACCAGTGCTTGGTATTTTATGGACTTGGGTCTTTTTAAGGGTAGGATTTTGATGGGTTTCTGTGGGGTTTGATTTGTTTGGGGTCTTTTTGTTTGGTTGGTTTGTTGATTGGTTGGCTGTTTTTTGTTGTTTGGGTGTTTTTTTTGTGTTTGTATTTTTATTTTTAATAACCTAAATTGAGAGATCCATTTCTTTCCTTAGTCATTTGAGCAGGCTTCAAAAAACTTGTCTTTTGTGGGAAGTGAGTGGTGAACATCTAGGAACAGGAAGTTGAAAGATATAGGGCTTTTACAAGGGTAGGCAATTCATAATTATTTACATTTACATTCCAAGGTGTGCAAGAGTGCTCTTGCACCAAATCTATCACTGCAACATTTCTGCAGCTTTCAAGTTTGCAATTCCATAAGATTACTTTCATGTGTCAAATGATACTTTTCTACATTATTCCCCTCTGTGAAAGAGAGCAGCAAGAACAGCAGGAATTTTAATTTTTCTATTTAAGAAGCAGGATCAGAAAGAGAAGTTTTATATAAAAGTGGAGAGATTTGTTGTCATACCCAATTTCTGTAGGAGTATTAGACCATCTCAAAACAATACCAAGCCCTTGTAGACTCTGTATATGTGAACCTTACTGGAGTTAGCTGAGCATCAGAGATTGCTAGATTCTAGTGAATGGTAAGATACATTTGAGCTGTAACTGTATTTATCTACCTTAGAATGAGAAGGAATTGCAGGAAAATGAAAAAATTGAATTAGAGGGAAATGAGAAGACATTGTACAAACATTGTGTGCTATCAGTGTATACATATGTGTGTCCTAAGCACCCAGCTATGGTAAAATACATTATTCAAAGATGTTTCAAGCTTCATGATATTATTTCCAGTCCAAGCAGAGTTGAACAGCATTGTAAATCTCAATAGGAAACCTGTTTTCAGAAGATTGCTGGTTCATGTTTGCTAGTACAAGCATGTCACATAGCTTGTAAGTACAGGTTTTTATAAAAAATAATTTTGGATTATTCTTCAGAGTAAAAGTATGCTTTCTACATCATTTACTATTGCAAGAATGTTACATGAACTGGCACAAATTGTTGGGCTTTATGCACCCACATAACAGATTTCCCTACATCATAGATTCCTTGAAAGCATTACATCTGGCTTTCACTTTTTACATGGTTGCCATATGGAAGGTAGGCAAATTTGCAGATGCTTTCCTTATCCTTCTGGAACTCAGCAGACTATGCCCAAACTACTGATAGAATAATCTTTTACCCCACAGTGAAAGCTGGTGTTGGCATTTGTGTTGTTTTAGCACAGTGTATATGTATTCTCCAAGATTAAATCCTGTTTTATGCAGATAGCAAGTGTCCCCTGGGGACTGAGGACCAACAAGATCCTCACCATTATCTACTCTAGGTACACGGATGCATTTCTCTTCTGATTTTGACTTCTAATGTAAATACATAGTAGCACATTCTGTAAGACTTCACAAAGACCATGGCAGGGGAAGGAGTGGGAGGAAATAAAATTAATAAAAACATAAAACTTCACTGTTGTTTTTCTTTGGGAATAAAAACTATAGAACAGATAAATACAGAACAGATGTTAGCCACACTACTTAATATGCTGCAAGAGGGCACTCTAATGTTTCAGTAATTGCAGACAGAGCTGAATCTGAATGGAATGAAGCAAGCATTCAGCAGTAATGTGGGGCTCCCACAGAAATACACCTATGGTATAGACAGAAATATTAGACAAAGTTGTTTTGAAAATGACATTTTAATTATTGAAATTATTTTAATACTGTGTTCATGATCCAGAACTCTTGTAAGGTTTTGGTTTTGCTCTGCCAGGCCCATAATTATGTTTACTCTTAAATGGAAGGTAAAAACCTAACTAAAACCTCTCACAGAGTGAGCCAGACATAGTCTTTTACCATGCAGTATATCTGCATGATATGTTGCAAGAATGTATGAGGTGTTACCTTGAACCAGTTGGGAAAAGGCAGCCTTTTCTTCATTGAAGTTATTAGATCCTCAAGTTATTAATCTTATCCATAGTGTCCTTTCTTGCCTTTAGGTCTCAGGAAAATGTAAATCAAAAGCTTTTTGAATTATAGTTCCTGATGATTCACAAGGTAATCTTGCAAACACAGCAGGGAAATATATGATTTGCAAATTACTTAAATGACATCTTTGCTATTACCTTAAATTATTGTTGCAGTAAATCTTATTTTACAGTATTTCAGCTTGTTAATATTTTAGAACTCTACCTTTCTCAAGATAAATACCTGTTATTTGTGCACTTAATTTTTTAAAAATATTACATTTGTGTTTACTTAAGGACTGAATGTTTTATTTCAAAATTACCTAAGGTTCATTTCTTTATGCCAGCATCTATGTGTGTTTAAACTAATACTAAATCCTTAAGTAATGTAATTTTTTATCCAGAATTATACTTGGATTTGGCTGAAAATTAACATTTCCAAATTGCTAAATATTTCAGGTTCAGAATAACTTTGGACTAAGCCTAGTGTTTGCCTAGGTTTCTTAAGAGTATTACATTTCCCTCCAATTCCTAAAAGCAAATAACAATTTATTAACTATTTTACGACTTGGAGATATATTGTAAAGCAGCATATTTTGGTTTGTACAGAAACTATTGAAGAGATACAATTAATAGTTTCCATGTTATATTTAGCTTGGCAAAGATACAATCTAACTTTGTGAAGAGATAACTGTTTTCTATGTGAGGTTTATGATACTTGTTAGGAATTGAGGTTGTAAAAGGCTAAAATTGACCTTAGGCACCTCTGGATCTGCCAAGATAGATGCTTTCAAGTAATTATTGCTTATTGTTCATGGGATTGATTTTTGTTTTATATATCTAGAGGACCACCAGAAGGTGCAGTAACAGCAAGATTACTTATAATATCAGAATGAACTTTCATTCTAAAAAACCTGGATATATGTCTTTCAAATAAAAAGATTTTTAGTATTTTTAAGGATTTTATTGATTTATGTCTTTGGTGCTTGTAATTGACATATATTGTGACATATTTAATATGCCAAATGCATTTTGGAGGGGGGGGGTGAGGGGGATGGGGGTGGAGATGAGTTTGTATTATCATTTCCATAAGAATCATACTCCAATCATTATTCATTCCACAAGAGAAGTCTTACTACTCAGCAATTGCCTACTTGTCTGGAGGCACCATTTTTGCCATCCTTTGTGTCCCTTGAATTAGAAAATCTTCCACAGACATATGTCGATATAAAAGAAATTGTTATTTCCAAGTAAAATTTGCAAAGTCAGCTAAAAATTTTTACTTTTATGCTGAAGGTTGTTTATTCGTTTGGGTTTTTTGACTTTGCTTTATTTAAAAGTGGGATTATTATTTGAATACTGATTTTAAAAGCAATTAATCATCTATTCAGTTAATTTTTGGAAATAAAGCCCTCAGACCTTGCAATCTTTATGAATTATACATGAATTTTGAAATTAGAAACCCTATATTACCATCATTAGTTAACAAGTTCCATGTATAAAAAAATTCAAAAGCATCCCAATCTAGGAATAAAATTCACTTACTGTATTGAAACAGCTCCTCAGCACTCCAGTTATAAGATACAGATTTCTTTGATTGATTATTTTCCAGGAGACAAAAACAACAACAACAACAAATGATTCATACAGAATAAAATCTCAAGTAACCATAAGAAACTGTGAAAGCTTAGCTGTCTCTTCCCTCTCCCTTTACATATTTCTTTTTCTTTTGCATAGGGAAAATAAATAAAACTTAAAAGAACATCAGAAAAGAAGTCCTTGTTCATAGTAATATCTTTGTGAAATATGTATATTTTAAGGAAACTTTTGTCTAAGTTAAAGAAAAAGTGTGCTTTGTATGATTTGTTTTGTGTAAAAGTTAAAGATTTCTAAGGAGGTTTAATACTAACACAAACCCTAATGACAAATATTTTGCAGTTGAAAAGCACTCTTACATCCATTTCTGAAAAAAAAGAATACTGATATAAAAATCTCCTTTTAAATGAGCAAGCTACCCCTCTTTTACAAACATAACTGAAGAGCTCCTTTAGCAATACATTGACTGAATTTCAGGACTTCCTAGACTCCTCAACAGATCATACAGCGAAAGTGCTCTACTCCCTTGGAAGAGTCCTTTTCCTCTGTTTTTGGGAGTATAGCTGTAATGGTTATTAGTATCAGTTTTATCCTTTTGACTTTTTTTTTTCTGTGAATATTCCAGATAGTATCTATGTTCTAATATCCTCATTACTTAGCATTATATCTGTAATTTTGTGTGATATTCACATCTAACAAAGTTTGCCTCTTTGAGAGTCTATGCTGTACTACTAATGACGTTGAAACCACTGATAGAGTGAGGGGCAATGTATCCTACATGGTTTCAATACACAGAAGTATTTCAAGAAAACAGGAACCTGTGTGAGCAGAGGAAGTTTCCACTTCCCCTTTCCCTTCATCTACACTTTTCATCTTCTCCTTCCCTTTTTCTTTTCCCTTCCCTTTATTCTTCCCTCCCCTTTCCCTTCCTCTTCTCCTCCCCTCCTTTTCTCCTTCCCCTTCCTTCTTTGTTCACTTCCTTTATCTTTCCTCATCATTTCAAGGTTTTCTAGTTTAGAGTCATGCTGAAGCACTGACTTACTGATTTGCAGCTGTTCTGTGACCATGAAGGTTAAAATGATCTCTATGCAGTTTAGCTCTCTGCTATACAGTTACAAGTCTTCACTAAATTAGATTTACAAAGTGTATGAGATATCTTTTTGAAATCCTGAAGATGACGTCATCCTAGATGTGCCAAAAACTACATAACTATCACCACTTACTGCTGGCTGATTTCTGTTGACCATACTCATCACAGGATGTTTTGGGAATACACACATCACTGTTCCTAATTCCAGTGTTGGTGATTTTGTATTAGTAAGGCTTCCATGGATACAGATGTCATGTCATTTAGTCCAAGTTTGGACAACATGTCAGTAAATTCCCAGCTGACATAGCAGCTTAGCAATAAAGTCCCTTTAACCACAACAGCTTAGAATCCATTATTGTTTGTCACACATATTATAAAAGGCAAGTTTTGTTGAATTGAACAGTGACAGAAAGCTGATGAAAACCCTACAGACGATGAATTAGATTCATGCATAAGATATTTCTGCCAGGATTATACCAGTTTTTCAGGAATCCCTTGAGTCTTCTGCATTTGGATACTTTGGTTTTCAAGACCTTACTAGTGGTCTGAGTAATTAGTTTTCAAACATACCTGCTCTTACTGGTCAGCATTTAGAAATTCATACTCTCTTGCTTTTATTTCAATGATGTCCAGGTTGTTACCTTCAAGGAGGATCTTTGAGGGATACATGCTATGATGATTTCATATAAAGTTCTCCACTGGGATGAAGTCCACTGTGCAAAGTAAGGAAAAAACACACCTGAAACTCTTTCTGGTGAAAAAATACTCTGTGAAAAAAAAAAAAATGGAACCTTAGATTTCTCAGGTAGCATGGCAAATTTGTGTCATACAAGGCAGATGAGTCTTACAGGAAGCATGAGGAAGGGCGGCTCTGCAGGGGGAGCAGAGACGAGAGCAACTACAACACCACGCAGGGTGGGAAGTGACCTTTATGGGCAAAGTTCCTGATCAAGGGAACAGAATGACCAGGCCAGAGCCAGCCAGAATTCTCATTGAGACCAAGAGGTCAAGTCAGAGAGCTGAGTCTGTGGGTCATGGTCTGGATCAGCATAATATGTCCCAAGATTCTGACATAACTGCAAGGGGTCCTGCACAAGGTGGAGGAGTGTGGTCATTATTCACAGCCCTTTCACACAATTGTAACCCAGGTTCAGGTAGCCTTGTCATGAGTGCAGGTAACAAAAGTCTTATGCTCTCCAGGTGTGTGTGTGTGTGTGTGTGAGAGTGAGTGAGTGTACTGAGAGAGGTGCAGGGTCCTTACAATAACTGTTAACTTTATCCCAGTAATGAACCAATCATATAATTGTCATTGAGCAAGGAATAAAACCTCTTTCAGGGATAAGACTAACTACCACAGTTTCTTGAGAATAAAACTGAGGATTTGATCGACTCCTGAGACTGTACAGCATCTTGTAGTTGTATCAGCAGGAGATCAAGACAGAAAGAGAATGTAATTCTTGAAGTGACCTTGGTATGTTTAATTGATACAGCTATGTCACATTGAGCTTTGACTAGTGAAAAGTAGTTCTGACTGTCTTCACACCACTCTTACAGTCCATCTATCATGTCTTTGTCCCTTCTTTCTTTGCAGTCCTGTTGTTACTGTCTATTATCTCTTCATCCATTCTTTCCCTGCAGTCTTTTCTCTCCTCTCTCTTTGGATTTCTTTCCCTCAGCCAGTTCTAAATCATAAACTTTAAAGGCCTCATTCATATCACCTTTCTCCTTTCATCTTTGCAATAGTTAGTATTATTGCCTTTGAAGCTTTATAATTGTAACAATATTTCAGAGGAAAGAAATAGGGGTGGAGAGTTCAGAGAACAGGATCTGCTGTTCACAGATGGTGGCAAACATCCTGGTTCTTTTTTTTTTTTTTTTGGTACTGTGTTTACATCCAGAATTTTCTTTGTTGCTTTAGGAAAAAAACCCCAAACAAGTAAAGCACAAAACCCCACAAACCAGCACAACGAACAAACAACAACCCCCACACCCCAAACCAACCAACCAAAAAAAAAAAAAACAACCAGAAAAGGGGAAAATCACACCAAAAAACTCCAACTCCTGAACCCCCATTTTTCTTGAACACCTTAGTTAACCTTGAATGCAGTTTGTGCTTGCATCACATCTGCAGTACTAACAAGAATGAGTATATTCAGAACAATTTATAGATATCAATACTATGACAAGGCTACTAGCTTGCTACATTTTCTTCCTCCACTCAGCACTAGAATGAACACAAAGTTGGAGTTGATGGGGAGAAGTGAAATGGAATGACTTGGTCAAAGCAAAGCTGTAAGTCTGCATGTCTACATCCTTCATTGCAATGAACCTGTTTGCAAGTATGAAAGAAGTGTTGGGTTTAAAACCTATTTCCTTTACAAATCACTTGTTTGTAAAGAGCTGGTTCTCTTTACTTTGCATCATAGTGATAAGTCTTGCCCTTAGTAACATCACTCACTATACAGTCACCATTTTATATCCATACCATCCATTAGGGAAAATTCTGCTGGATAAAAGAAATAAAGCTGTTCAAGGAAAAGATTTACTTTACGCCAGTGCAATGAATTAAGAAGTCTCCAAATTCTCTAGTGTATTCTATATTTCCTGGACATTTAGCACATCTCTTAGAAAACAAACAAGAAAGATCACTTTCCTCACCCCTACTTGTAGAGGCTAATTGAATCTAAAATAAAAATAGGATGCATAAATTCTTATAAAAAATGCTGATGCAACACATCTCTTCTGATTTTTTTTATCTTTTCACTGTCTGCGAGCAAGAAAATGCATTCACTGAAAGTGGTTTATGATGTTGTGCTTTCCCTGAATTTTTGTGCATGTCAAAAGAAGTACTATGCTAAAATTCCAGAGATGGAGGTTCAGTTCCTGGCACTTTGATGGACTTCTCATGTGACCTTGTACAAAGTGACATGGTGATAGACAGAATAGTCAGAATTCAGTACTAAAATGAGGTTTTCAAGAGGTTTGGCTTACACTTTTGAGATATAGAGTAAGGAAAGAGTAGTTTTCCACTTCCTATGGTGATGAACTATTCTGAAAACCAGGTCATACATTTTACAGAGTAAGCCATTAGAGACTAATACTATTGAGTGCTACCAGCAAAAACCTGGTCTCTTAGAAATCTGGCCTTGGCCTTTAGTGGCAAGGATCCACCTATTATTTTGTGCCTTAACTTGCCACTCACTGAATGAACTCCCATTTCACTTTCCACCTTCCTTTATCTTTCTTTTGAAGCCTGGGTGGATCTGTTTTCAGTTAACTGCATGTGCAGTTGTTATTATCAGGGGCATCTTTAGTATCAATAATCAAGAAATTTGAAATCTACGATTCCAAAAGGACTTGAAAAGTACATACAAGCAGCTATTAAACACACTAATATACTACTCTAGTTAATCATATTGCATATGTAACCTGGCACAAAACACAGAATAATATGAAAAGCTTCCACTGAAAAGAAATAGGAAATATTCCTTTTAGAAATAGAAAATACATCTTTCATTGCCAAAGATACCTTGACTTTTAAAATTCATTGATTTTCAAGGAGGTCTGGGTGAATTCACATTTACATTTTTCTTTAAAGACAAGTGTACATTGTAAAATATAACAATAGACAAAACTCTACTGTAATCTCTAATCTCTAAAGAAAGATTGCCCAAAATGCATTAATAGTTCATTTGATTTTGCAAAATGCTCATCAGTCATGAATTTTAAAATAGAAACAATCAGTATCCATATTACAAAACTTCCTTTACGTTCTACATTGGAAATACTGGATTTTTGAAATCAAAGAACTGTCTTGCAAGTGAACCTCACACAGTAGCAAAGTCAGTAAATCACATGCTTTGAGCTGACTCTGATATCATGCACTAAAGCTATGGAAGTCAAGATTATTGCAGAATTGTTTTACCCTGCCTAGTAAAACCCTTCAGTTTTATAGTTCTGTTATGCACCCTGTACTTTATCTCCTATGTTACATTGTTCAAATAATTATTTTTTCAGACCAATAACTTTTGAAAGAAAGTAAAGATTGAACTAACTCTTCACTTTGTTGCATAAATATTCATTATATTTTTTACCGACATGTTAATTCACTTTAATATGAGGGGGTTTTTAGGATTTTGAATACATTATTGTGGAGGTCTAGCACGGGAAATAGGAAATTAGAACATCCTATGGATGGATAATTCATAATATTCACTTTTCTTTTTTTTTTACATTTTAGATGCTTTGTTAGTCTGTTGTGGTTTTCTTTCAAGTTCCCTGAAGCAGATACTGGTCTAATTGGAAATAAAATTCTGACTGATGTATTTGGATGTATTTGTTGATTCAATACATAATGATGAACTGCAGGAGTGCACCTCATAACTAAATTATCTTTGATTTGTGTTAAATAATATACTTAGAAATAAGTTATGTTGCTGTGCTGAGTTTGGACAAAGCACTGGAGAATTAGAATCCTAAATAAGTCACACCCCTTTTGTGTTAGTTTGTTAAGTTTTTTTTTCTTCTGCACCCTTTCTAATAATGAAGGGACAATATGGAGAAATATAAGCTAAATAAAAATTTACTGAAGGAAATAGCAATAACTACAAATATAGTTAGGTAAACAGTTTAAACCACCAAAGGCAAAGAAAATATTGCCCAATCCTCTAGGACAGAAACAAAACATACCCAAAATTATGTCTGTTACCATGATGGACCTCAGGGCCTGGGAGAACAAAGAAAACAGTGTGGCAAATGAGTTTCCATGGTTTAACACTCTCCCCCAACCAGAAAACTATGGAGAACAGGGCTAAAGTAAAACCTGGAAAACTACTTTGTCCAAAATTAGTTATGCTGACAAAATGCGTGCTCTTTCAGTGTGGCTTGAGTGGCAAAGCAGCAGCTCCAGGGGTGTGGTGGTTCAGGTCATGATAAGCAGTGGGGGTATGGTGAAACATCTCCAAAGTGGCTTGTGGCAGCAACTAGAAAGTGAGGAGCAGCTGGAACATGACTTTGGCAGGGCAGCTTCTCCTCTTTCTCTAGATGAGAAAATGACAATGGCTTCCACCCTGTGGCTTTAAAGAGGGGGCCCATCCAGTCCCTTCTGCAACACAGGCAAGGAAAAAACTGTTACTCCTCCAATACTTAAAGAGACAGACCATTAAAAATTATGAAGTGGGCTAGAATACAGAGATGGTCACACCCACCTAATGTTAAACCCCGCCTCCTTTCCCTATTAAAATGTCAGTTGCATCAAACATTTAAATCTTTGGAAAAATATTTTCATAAAGAATGAAAAAAATTCAAAAGTGAAGATATTTAGTGATAAGAATAGATAGAAAAATAGAGAATTATTTTTAAAAACACTTAAAGAATACCTTAAAGATAGTCATACAATCTGCTAAAGATGCTTTGAAGAAGGAAGTGGATGTCAATGTTTCATACCCTTAATTTGTAGTGTTGCTCCCCTACATGAAATGGATAGGTTCTGTATTACTGAATCTATTGGTTTACCATTGACCTTTGAATAACTCATTTTTGAACTGGACAAATTCAATTTTTTTAAAAGCTAATTTAATAAGGCTTGAACAGGGGCATTCTTCCCTGGTTCAGTGAGCAGTAGTGGATGAAACTAAATCCCGTTGGCAGCCAGTCACTAGTGGTGTTCCCCAGTATAGTACTGAGGTCTGTCCTGTTCAATTTATGTCAATGATCTGGTTGAGGAAATTGAGTGTATACTCAGTATGCTCACAGGTTGGGTGGGAGCACTGATTTGCTGAAGGGTAGGAAGGCCCTATAGCAAAATCTTAACAGACTGGATTGAGTGGCTCTAGACAACTGTATGTGGTTCAACAGGGTCCTGCACTCAGGTCACAAAAACCCCAAGAAACACTATGGGCTTAGGGCAGAGTGGCTTGCAAGTCTCTCAGCAGAAAGGGATTTGCACGTGCTGACTGACAGCCAGCTGGATATGACCTAACAGTGTGCCCAGCTGGTCAAGAAGAACAATGGCATCCTGGCCTTTATCAGCAATAGTGTAGTCAACAAGACTCAGGAATTGATAGTCCCTCTGTAGTCAGCACTGCTGAGGCCGCAAATTATGTATTGTGTTCATTTTTGGTCCCCTCTTTACTAGAAAGACATTGAGGTGCTGGAGGAAATCCAGAGAAGGACAATGAAGATTATGAAGTGTCTAGAAAACACACCTTGTGAGGAAGGGATGAAGGCGCCGGGATTGTTTAATCTGCAGTAAAGGAGGTTCAGGAAGGACCTCATTGCTCTTTACAATTACCTGAAAGAAGATTGTAGTGAGGTAGGGTTCAGACTCTTTTACTATATCTTAAATGAAAGAACAAGAGGAAATGGCCTGAATTTGTGCCAGGGCAGATTCAGGTTAGATAATAGAAAACAAAAATTTCACTGAAAAAATTTTTAGGCATTGGAATGTTACCCAGAGGAATGACGGAGTCACCATCTCTGGATGTGTTCAAGAGGTGTCTGGATGTGGCACTTGGAAATACAGTTTAGGGGTGCTTATGTTGGTGTTAGTTTGATGGTTGTTCTAGATGAACTTGCAGGTATTTTCCAGTCTTGATGATTCTGTGAATGTTCTGCAACTAGTTGTTATATGAGTGTGGTCTTTTCTACTGAACAAAAAGCTTAACAGACAGCAAGTGACAATTGACTTACCTTTTTTTTTGTTTTGTTTTGTTTTTTAATTTGGTGTTACAGAAAAAAAGTAGTTTTTACTGTCAAAGAAAATACTTTATTTTTGAGAGCTTGTTTAGTGTTCAGAATCATACAAGTACAAAAGAGACTTGTGAAAGTGGACGAAGAAACAGGAGATTCAATTCCTTCCTCTGAGGGATTTTTAACTTCATCACATTAAAGATCCCCAGTCATCACAGTATATGAGTCTCTGAGATGGGGTGTTTGTTCTCAATTGCATCCATTCACATTCTGTTTCACTTTGAATGAATAATGAAATTGTGGGCCAGGCAATAAAATCTGACTATCCCTGCTCCTAGATGAGAACCTGAACCTCTAGGCTGGAGAATACTTCTTCCCTTTTCATGCACACAAATATTTATTTATGTAAAGTGTAAAGTGACACAAGGATAAAATTAAAACATCCAATCTCACTGCAGAGCTTTGGGATACTTTCCAGGGAGGTAGTGCAAATCAGACAGTAATTGAGCCCTTCTTTAGCACAAACAAGCTGATGAGGTATGTATTGAATGATGTTAGAATGACTATTTCTATTGATCAAAGGGTCAAGTGAGGATTGTATACAATGATATCTTCTCAGGGTTTTTGACTTTTCATTGCTTGTTATAAATCGCTTGGTGAATAGTAAGGAACCACAGAATAAAAACAAACAAACAAACAAAAAAACAATAACCAAAAAAACCCCCAAAACATTTAAAATAGTTTGCTGAATGAGACATTTGTCCTTGTATACCCTTATCTTGTCATTACAGTCCTTCATGAGTTATCTTGGTCCTTTCTGGATTTGCTCAGAATTGTCTTTCATTTTTCTCATGGTTCTTGATGTCCATGAATTAAATTCATTGAAGTTTTTCCTTCTATTTGTCTGTTTAGATCACAGAATCAACTAGGTTGGAAAATACCTCTGAGATCATCAAGTCCAACCTTTGACCTAGTACCTAACATTGTCAACTAGACCCTGGCACTAAGGGCCACATCCAGTCTCATTGTAAAAACCTCCAGGAATGGTGAATTCACCACTTCCCTGGGCAGTCCATTACAATGTCTGATCACTCTCTCTGTAAAGAATTTCTTCCTAATGTCTAACCTAAACCCCCTCTGTCACAGCTTAAGAGTGTGCTCTCTTGTTATACTGCTTGTTGCCGGGCAGAAGAGATCACCTCCCACCTGGCTACAGCACACTTTCAGATAGTTGTAGAGAGCAATAAGGTCTCCCCTGAGCCTCCTCTTCTCCAGGCTAAACAACCCCACCTCCCTCAGCCACTCCTCACAGGACCTGTGCTCCAGTCCCTTCACCAGTCTTGTTGCCCTTCTCTGGACTTACTCCAGCACCTCAATTCATATCAATGTTCTAGTTTTAGTAGATGAAGACTTGTGTTTCCACTCGAATGCAATTTATTCTCTCATTTGTTGTCAGATACATATTTAAGATTACCAGTATGAATATGAACCAACCAAAGCCCCCTTTCTGCAGGCATATTTTATGTCTTCTAATGATCCTTTATGTTTACCACTTTCATGGGTGACATAAACACTTTTCAAAACATATTTTGTTCCACAGATGAAAGATGCATCAGCAAAGGTAAAGAGTTTTCTTGTATGAGTTCATTAGAAAGAGAATGAAAACTAAGTTGGAAAAGTGAAATATCCAGGCTATGAAATAAATTCTATATTTTACTTCTTTAAAAAAAATGTCAAAAAAGATCACTGAAAATAAGCTATTTCTATGCAACCTACACCGAATACTAGATTTGCTTCTTTGGGATGCTGCCAGAAGCTTCCCTCATGTCTGGTAGAGTAAATGCCAGCTGACTCCAGGATGGATCCACCACTGGCCAAGGCTGAGTCACCCAGGAATGACAGTAACACCTCTGTGACAATATATTAAAAAAGGGAAAAAAATTACTGTCTGGATGAAAGTTGCAGCCAGAGAAGAGAGGACTAGAACATGTGAACAACTTTGCAGACACCCAGTGGAGAAGGAGGGGGAGGAAGTGCTCCAGACATTAGAACTGAAGTTCCCCTGCAGCCTGTGCTGCAGATCATGGTGAAGCAGCTGTGCCCCTGCAGCCCACAGAGGACTATGGGAGTGCAGGGATCTACCTGCAGATAGTGGAGGAGACCCACCCCTGAGCAGGGTGATGTCTGAAAGGAGGCTGCAACTTCATGGGAGGCTCATGTTGGTGTAGAGTCCTGGCAAGGACCTGCTGAACTGTGGAGAGAGAAGCCCATGCTGGAGCAGGTTTTCCCGGTAGGAGTTGTGGCCCTCTGGGTGATCCATGATGGAGCAGCCTGTGCCTGAAGGACTGCACACCATGGAAAAGTGACCCACATCACAGCAGTTTGGGGACAACTGTTGCCCATGGGATGGACTTGCATGGGAGAATTTCATTAAAGACTGCCTTCTATGGGAGGGACCCTTGACTGGAAGAGGTGAAGGACTGCTCTCTCTGAGCAGTGGCAGAAACAACTGACCATAACCCCATTCCCATTTCCCTGCACTGCTGCGGGGGAGGAGGTAGAACTTGAGAAGGAGGTGTAGAGTAAGATGTTTTCATGATATATTTCACTTCTCATTATCCTGCTCTGATTTTGTCAGTATTAAATTAATATCCCCACTTTGAGTCTTTTTTGCCCATGACAATAATCATTAAGTGATGTCTCTCAGTCCTTATCTCGACTTACAAAGTCTTCGTTATATTTTCCCTGCTCTGTCTGGTTGTAGAAAGGAGTGGGACAGTGGCTTTTGTGGGTACCTGGTGTCCAGCCAGGGTCAAACCACTACAGTTGTGCATTAAGTCTATGGCTGGAAGTATTTTATAAAATATTTTCCGCTCCCAGTTTCAAACTGTACATCAGAATACAAGACCTTTCTGCCCTTCTCTTAGGGAAACCCTGTTCAGGCTGGGCGAAACGGGTTCCAATGTTCACTGAACTACTTTTGAAGAGGAAAATTCTATTTAGTAATATTACGTAGGGCTTTTCCTTTTCTCACTGAGAATGAATAAGACTTAAAATACACCTCGCAAAGAAATATTCTGGTTACATAAATAAATACATCCTAGTTCAGAGTTGGGTCTCTAAGGAATCTTTATTGAATCTGACACTGGAGTGTCAGATGTTCACTCTTTATAAAGGAATCAACATTTATTTACTTTTTTGATATGAATAAGAGGGTTAAGCCACAGTGTTTTAAATAATTCAAAATAAAATCTAAAAACCAAAAAAATTTCAAAAAGGGCAAGCTTGAGAAATTACATTGCATAACAAAATATGTCTGTTTACAAAAGAAGTATTTTACTAAAATGTGTTGTCTACTCTTTTTTGTTACCATTTTACCGCTAAGTAAACATAATTGTAAATTTTGTCTGGAGGTTTCAAATATGTTGTCAGGAAATAAGACATTAGCTCTTGTCATGGTATGGTGCAATACTTCTCTTGTTTGTAAATTAAATATGGCTGCACAATAGCACAACACAATTTGGATGAAGTTGGTTTTTGGTGTTTTTTTTGTTTGAGTTTTTTAATGGATATCTTCAGTTATAAATCATGAATTTATAATATTTATTCCATTAGTTCTATTCAATTCAATCTTGTGGAGCACTGCAGTACAGAAGAGATTAAACACAGAGCATGGTAATTGTTCCAAAGAGAAAAATAAATACAAACACCTTGTTCATGGAGTATATCTTTTACACTTGGGAAAAAGACAGAAAAAAGCACCAAAAACTTTTTTTGTGGTATGGGTTTGGTTTGGTTATGTTTTTATTTTTTATCTGTGCCAAGCAGATTGTTAACCAAGAGGCATTTTCCAGGTGATTTCTGTAGTCTAAAAAAGACAACATTTTCCCCTCTCAGATTTGTATTTTCAAAATGTGGGAGTAATCCATTCCTTCCAAAGAAATACTCCTTTCAAATAACTGATGAATGGAGGCATCCATCATCTTCTAAGCAATTGTCAAGTGGATATTTTAACAGAAGCAGCATTATAGAAGAGCTGACCAGTTCAGTAGTTTGTGCAACTAGTGATAATTGCAGCTCAGTGGTGTGCTGAAATGTTTAACTCCAAGAGGTATTTCACCAATACAATAATCCCAGATGCATATCTTTCATGTGCCCAAGTCACTGTTGCATTTGCCCCTCTAGAAAGGAGCAATAGGAGAAATAAATTTGGGAAGAGCTAATAGAATAAATTTGAGATTGGGAGTCATTTGCATTTCAGGTGGCTTGCCACAGAAATTTTTTCTAAGATCTTGGTGCTTGCAGTGTTCTCAAAAATGTGGTAAGAGTGGTCTTGTCTATTCTTTCAGTAGAAACACAGCATGATTTTTCTTGAAATCAGATATATACTAAGTATAAACTGACTGTAGAATTATGTCTGTTGGATGAAAATTTTTATGTAGCATGTGAAGGAGGAATAATTTTTATTTTGAGCTACCCAGCTATGTCAGGTAAAAACTAAGAATGAAATAATATTGAGTTTATAAGAGCTAACCATACAGTCTCTATATGACCAAGAGCAAACATTCAGATGATCTTCCATCAAGTATGCAAATTAATCCATTGTATTATTCCCTATTTTTGACAGCAACAACTTATGAGTGTAACAGCAATAATAAAAATACTGATTTTTTTATAAAAATAATTTCTGTGTTTCTATATTTCTACTATGAAATATTTTATGCAGATTTAGAGCCATCATTGAAACACCTCACATTACCACAACCTATATGATTTCAGAGGATGTTAAAACACCAAAACCATTTATGTCCCTTGCAAGATTTGCAGATTCCACCAAAATTCATTTGCTCCTAGTGCAAGAAAAAGTAGCTTCATATTATAAAACAATAATATAAGTTGCTTGGGACCTTGATAACAGATTTTGTTTTGGACTGAAGAAAAGATTTTGTAAGAAGCTGTTCAGTTTTCTGAATTATTTCATGATTTATTGTTGATTGTGCAACATAGAAATTGTGAGGTACAATTTATTACTAAGAGTGATTCAATAGTTTGTGGAAAATAACTTAGCTTTCTATAGATGTTTTATTACCTTTCAGAAATCGTTGCCTTTCAGGGCCATGATTTATTTCTCTGATTATTCAGAGAGATTCTGTCGTACTCATGGTTCAAGAATAAAAGAATGGTTTGGTTTGGAAGGGATGTTTAAAGTTCTAAACTCCCTTGACACGATCATGGATATCTTTCACTAGACCAGGTTACTCAAGGTCCCATCCAACCTGACCTCTAACTATTTTAACTTCTCAGGCAACTTGTTCCAATGTCTCACCACCACTACTATAAAAAATGTCCTCCTTATGGCTCATCTAAATCAACTCTCTTTCATTTTAAGACCATTATCCCAATCCCTGCTACTAAATGTACTGGTAAAAAGCCACTCCCCATCTTTCTTGTAAGCTTCCTTTTTATATTCAAAGACCACACAACCTGTATATTGTCAAAGTTTGAACAATCTCAAGTCTCTCACCCTTTCTTCACAGGGGAGTTTTTCTCTCTGTTTTCAAAGCCCTCATCTGGACCCTACCTGACAGGTCCATGTTTTTTTGGTGCTGAGCAACCCAGAGCTGGGTAGTCCAGGTGGGATCTCACTAGCGCAGAGTGAAGGAAGAGAACTATCTTCCTTGACTGCTGGTCACACTTCTTTTGGTGCAGCCAAGGACATGTTTGGCTTTCTGGACTGCCAATGCACTTTGCTGCCTCATATCTGACTTTTTTTTATCAATACCTCCAAGTACTTCTCTATAAGGCTGCTCACAGTCCATTCGTACCACAGTCTTTCCTGATACTGGGGATTGTCTCAACTCACATGCAGGACATTTCATTTGACCTTATTCAACTATGAAGTAGTGGACTCACTTTTCAAGTCTGCCAAGATCCCTCTGCATGCCATCCCTTCCTTCTGATACATCAACTGCACTTGGTGAGAATGCAAATACTGTCTATATAATTAATAAAGACATTGACCAGTCCTGGCCCCAGTGCAGACCCTTGAGGGACTTCATATGTCACTGATCTCCATTTGGACATCAAGACATAGATTGCAACTCTTTGCACATGGCCATCCAATTAATTCCTTAGTTTACCCATCAAAATCATGTCTTTGCAATTTACTGACAAAATGTGTGTGGCAACAAGTCACTTATAGAAGACTTATAGAAGACTTATAGAAGTCCAGTCAGAGGACATCAGTAACACTTTCCTTATTCATCATCTCCATCATTCTGCACAGATGGTCACCAGCTTAGTCATACATGATTTGCCCTTGATAAATTCATGCTAGCTGTTTCCAATCACTTCTCTATGTGCCTTGCCTTGCTTCCAGAAGGGTCTGTTCCATGATGTTTCATGGCATAGGGGTGAGACTAACTATTCAGTAGTTACTAAGATCAACTTTTATAACCTTTTAATAATGGATATTAGGTTTCCTTTTTTCCAGACACTGGGAATTCATCTGATTGCCATGGCTTTTCAAATACAGTGGAATATTCCTCTTCAGTAAAATTTTCTAAATGTCTAATGCTCCTCCTGGGTGTCAGTACTGGAAATCGAAACGTGATCATGTACTCCTTTTTCACAAAGGTTTTTTCAAAAACCTGTAAGTGTAATTGGACAATAGAGTACTTCTCATGTTCAAGTTTATTCCTATGGTAGTAGGCAGCTGTGTAAATGTTGCACACTGCAAGCCTGTTGTTCACCTACCTACACAGTTGTAGGAATAGTTGGGTTGTTATTTTTTTCCAGTTTTTCGTTGAAGTGTGGTTAGAAAAGGACAAAAGGACTAAGATGAGCAATTTACTGTTTCGATTATTCAGGAAAAATTTACCTTGTGTTTTTTGTTGACCAAGGTCAGTGAGCAGTCATCTGAATCATGCTTTTGTCCTATTTTCTGATTTGGATGACCCACTAGAAAGTGGCAAGGTAGAGAACAGATTTGTTGGTACAGTTTTATCTGCTTGCAAATATACAACACCAATAGAGGCTAAAAAATATTTTAAAAGAAGGTCACAAAGGTTTAAATTTCTCAGAATTCAAAATATGTTGTGAATGTTACTTTTCCATTTTTCAGCATATTCTTGTGCTTAATAGGCCCCTTTGGAATAGCTTAGATCTCCAGGTTAAAAGTTTCATGGAACTGTAGGATTTTAGCTTTTTTTTTTCTGGAACTCCAGTTCAAGGTTCAGTTAGACTCTTGAGGTATGAGTAGCTATTTCATTCTAGTGTGCTTGCTTATGCTCCATATTTTATGTTGCAAATAATTTCAGGTGGAACTTGCGAGTCTATGACATTTTTAAAAGAAAAGTCCCTCACAATTCTACTTCCAAGAAAAATATGATCACTTTCGCACAAAATATTTTTCCATATTCAGAAAAACATGTTTAAAAGAGCAAGAAAACAATAAACATCAAATATATTTTCATTGTTTTACCGTTGTACTTACATTTATTTGTTTAAGTATATTTATTAGTGCGTGAGATTCAGAACTGTACTCTTCCTCATATGTTTGTGTAGTTACTAGCTCAGCAGGGGCTCAGTTGCAAGGTCATATACCATTTCTTGAAACACTTATAAATAATGTTAATAATAGATAAGAAGCGTGTTTGATGTTAATGTTGGTCTTTTTGTTGGGTTTTTATGGTAGCTTTTTGGGGGGAGAGGGTTGTGGGGCTTTTGGGTTTGGAGGGTTTTTTGGGGGGGTTGTAGTTCGGATGTTTTTTTTCCTAAAGAACATAAGCATTACTCTTCAACTTTGCAAATATAGATACTTTAGATACTTGTGAAGAATACCTGCAAAGGTGACAGGTACTCTGTAGCAAATGGAACTCTCCCCACTTTTCAAGTTAAGTTGATGCTTTAGGTCTGGACACTTCCCATGGATCAATTTCTTAATTTCTTACATGAGTCACATGGAAGTGAAATAGTCCAAAGCACTTTTAACAAAATGCTTAGAAGTGGAACTAAGGACTGTGTACTTACTAAACTAGTAACTGATTAGGGCAATAACAAATGAAACGTGAAAGGTTTTAACACAGATTAAACAGCAGGTCTATGTCTCAATAAGAGTTACTAGAGAAAAATGCAAGCTATCTCACACTAACATTTTTATAGTTGCATTTTCTTTGTGATTAAATACAGTAAAATTGTATAGCAACCACCATGCAAAGTTTATACTAGCCTGCTTCTCAAGTGATCATCTCTAGCATTCTGCCACTTGTCCTATTTCTCCAGAACCTGTTACTGGGAAAATATCTGTACTGGCTTTTTTTGCCTGAATCAGCATATGTTGGGCATTGAAGCAAAAATATTGCAAATATTTTCTTTAATATCAATATACAACTGTAAAACACACTCTACTTTTCTCATCTTTCCTCCACCTGTAAGTAGTTGCATTTCATAGCTCAAATTGAGAGGAGAAGAATGAAAACCAAACATTTAACTTTGAGCTATTGTTCTCCATTACTAAGATTCTCTGGAATATATTAATAGATAAAGATGGCATAAACTCTAGCAGAAAAAATGTACTATATACAGGCAGTGTAATTAGTTTCTTGAAGCTTTGACTCTAGTTTTGTACTTGATCGGTTAGTAATTCAATGAATTAATATTCTGCCTGGTTAGATAAGGTCTTTAAAGCAATTAAAAAAGGTTAATTGTACCAAATTAGCATATCTAATATGATATTAATGCCACAATATGTGGTGAATAACAGTAGTTTTATCAACCATATGTATTTAATTGCAATAGCTATCTGTCAAACTATTTCCTGAATATCTACATCTGACTAGTCTGATTGTTTGTAATCATTACTTTCTTACAAAAAAATTGTGATTATTCACTTGCCTTCTATCCTGCTGTGCTGGTTTAAAGCTACACCAGTAGAATAAATGAACCCATGTCTGGGGCATAGTGAAAATGAAATAATAGAATTTTCAATACTCAGAGATGCAAGGAGAGCCATCACTAAAACTACAGGCCTGTCAATCTGATCTCAGTGCCTGGCACGGTTATGGAGCAGATCATCCTGAGTGCAATCACACAGCACCTTCAGGATGGACAAGGGACTAGATCAGACCAGAAGGCGTTTAGGAGGGGCAGGTCCTGTCTGACCAACCTGATATCTTTTCATGATTGGGTGACCCACCTGGTGGATGAGGGGAAGACTGTGGATGTGTCTATCTGGACTTCAGCAAGGCCTTTGACACTGTCTCCCATAATATACTCCTGGAAAAACTGTTTGACCATGGCTTAGGAAAGTGTACCCTCTGCTGGGTTAGGAGCTGGCTGGAGAGCTGGGCCCAGAGAGTGCTGGTGAACAGAGCTGCATCCAGCTGGTGGCCGGTCACTAGTGGTGTTCCCCAGGGGTCTCTGTTGGGTCCAGTCCTGTTTAACATCTTTATTGATGATTTAGATGAGGGGATTGAGTCCATCATCAGCAAATTTGCTGATGCCACCAACCTGGGAGGGAGTGTCAACCTGCTGAAGGCAGAAGGGCTCTGCAGAGGCACCTGGATAGACTTGAGAGATGGGCTGATTCCAGTGGGATGAAGTTCAATAAGGCCAAGTGCCGGGTCCTGCACTTTGGCCACAACAACCCCCTGCAGCGCTACAGGCTGGGCACAGAGTGGCTGGAAAGCAGCCAGGCAGAAAGGGACGTGGGGGTACTAATTGACAGGAAGCTCAACATGAGCCAACAGTGTGCCCAGGAGGCCAAGAAGGCCAATGGGATCCTGTCCTGTATCAAAAATAGGGTGGCCAGCAGGACCAGGGAAGTGATCCTTCCCCTGTACTCTGTATCGGAGAGGCCACACCTTGAGTATTGTGTTCAGTTCTGGGCCCTTCAGTTCAGGAAAGATATTGAGGTACTGGAGCAGGTCCAGAGAAGAGCAACAAGGCTGGTGAAGGGACTGGAGCACAAGTCCTATGGGGAGAGGCTGAGGGAGTTGGGGTTGTTCAGCCTGGAGAAGAGGAGGCTCAGAGGTGACCTCATCACTGTCTAGAACTACCTGAAGGGAAGTTCTAGCCAGGTGGGGGTTGGTCTCTTCTCCCAGGCACTCAGCAATAGGACAAGGGGGCACGGGTTCAAGCTCTGCCAGGGGAAATTTAAGTTGGAGATCAGAATAAAATTCTTTCCAGAGAGAGTGATCAGGCATTGGAAGGGTCTGCCCAGAGAGGTGGTGGATTCACCATCCCTGGAGATTTTTAAACGCAGATTGGACGTGGCACTGAGTGCCATGATCTAGTAAACAGACTGTAGTTGGACCAAGGGTTGGACTTGATGATCTCGGAGGTCTTTTCCAACTCAACCAATTCTATGATTCTATGATTCTATGAAAAAATATTATAAGTCAGAGCTACAATTTAATAAAATATTACAAACAGAAATTGGTTTTAACCCACAAAATGTTGTGGCCAAAGTGCAGGACCCGGCACTTGGCCTTGTTAAACCTCATCCCATTGGAATCAGCCCATCTCTCAAGTCTGTCCAGACCCCTCTGCAGAGTCCTCCTGCCTTCCAGCAGATCAACAGTCCCTCCCAACTTGGTGTCATCAGCAAACACTCCAATAGTTTTAGGAAATCACTAACTGTATGTTCCTGGAATTTAGGAGGGTTATTCAGCTTCCTGTCATTGTCTATCAGCTCCAAAGGCCAGTTGTCCTGAGGGCCACCTGTCTTGCTGGGGAAAACTGAGCCAAAGTAAGTGTTAAGTACCTCAACCTTCTCCTTGCCTGATTAACTATATTCCCACTTGAGTCCATCAAAGAATGGAGGTTTTCCTTGCCCCTCATTTTGTTATTGATGTATTTATAGAAGCGATTTTTGTTGTCCTTAACAGAAGTAGCCAAATTGATTTGAAATTGCACTTTTGTCTTCCTAATTTTCTTTCTACAAGATCTCACTAAGTCCCTAAATTGTTCATGAGTAACCAGCCCTTTCTTCAACAGACGGTAAGCTCTCCTTTTTCCCTTGATTTCCTTCAGAATCATCTTGTTCAACCAAGCTGGTCATCTTCCCCGCTGACTTGCCTTTCAGCACACTGGGACAGCCTGTTCCTGTGCACTCCAGACTTCCTTCTTGAAGTACATCCATCCCTCCTGTGCCCCTTTATTTTCAAGGGTTTTTTTCCAGGTATGCTCTGAACCAGTCTTCTGAATAGGCCGAATATCTGTATATATACGGATATCTGTATACATACCTTTATCTGAATGTTGTGGCCATACCATAGTCCCTTCATATGGGGCAGACACAGATGTACTGATGTAAGCCCAATGAAGGCCACTAAAGTGGTTTAGCCTTTTTGTAGAAGCTAAATTTTTTCACTTGAGAAAAGCCAGCTTCAAGAAGGCTTTATTAATTCTTCAAGTTATGCAGTAGGGAGGTGTGAAGAAGATAAAGATAGATTCCTCTAAGAGTTGCACAGAGGAATGAGCAGACTGTTACTCTCTGAATTTCCCATGGAAAGAGTACTGTGGAGTTGATCAAAAATGGCAGTCCTCAGAGATGCACTGAACACCCTTAAGCCACCTGCTCTCATTGGATCTGTTTTGAGTAGGGTCTGGGATTGGTGACCTCTGAAGATACCTTCCTATCCACACTACAACTGCAGTGAAATTCCCGTTAACTGAGAAAGGCTTAACAGCTTGCATTATGGACAAATATCATACTCTCCAAATCAAACTCTACAGTCACATGTTTTAATTATTTAATTTACCTCTAAGGTAGCAAACTATAAGGTTTTCCTCCATGTTCATTTGTTTAAATTAACATATCCTTCTTTTAAGGCCTCTATTCTCTTTGGCAATTATTTGGGGTTTTTTACTGTAATGTGAATGTATTCCTACAGAATAGCATTTTTATTGACTTGATCATTTCAAAAGTTACTTATTAGTTCCTTTACACTATTGCATTTGACGTAAAGCATTAGAATGATTAATGTGGCTATCCTTGAATGTCAGAGGGACATTAGATGGGTAAAGAACAGATTATTGTGGAAACCCACAAAGTATCAAAAGACAGGGAAGTGTACTCATATTACTAGCTCTGAGTGTGATAGACTATAGAAACCAGACTATGTACATTATACAAGTTAATTTTCCACAGATTTGCACATTCCCATTCTTGTCATTTCAGTAATGTAAATGTGATGACATTGTGACACACATAAAATAAACAGCATCTACTCAACCACCAGACTGTTATGTCCAAGGGGTCCTCCATGTCTCTGCATTCTCTCTTTGATACTACTTCAATATCATTAGTTACTTTAAAACTATTTACTTAAGGAAAAAAGAAAAAGCAAGCAAAACCCCCACAAAACAAACAAAGAGCAAAAAACCAACAGAAACCTAAAACAACCTAGGAAATACACATGTAAAGTTTAGTCAATCTTCATTCAGTTTGCTCTAGGAGCTTCACCTGACTTCTGAACTTTCAAAACTAGAGACAATATATGGTTCTCTACTGCTCCCTAGTAGACATGTTCTGATATGTACCAGGAAAAAAAGCACCCAGTAAATCTTATAAATCAAATCTTTGTATAAATCAGTCCTTCATAAAGAGGTATGATCAATGGAGGAGCACAGTCTTAATGTTTTTTAATAACCAGTACTTATTATCTAACCTTTTCAGCTTGATTTAATTCTTATGTCCTTCCTCATGTTTTGAAATAAGCTTGAAAAATCCTGTGCAGGTAAGGACTAGATGTCTGATTATATAAAATAATGATAACTCCTAATCTTGCTGAAATTCTCACAGTTTTGTCTTTACCACATTCAAAAATGAATTTATCTCAATTTTTAGAGGAAGTAAAGTAAAACTTCCTCATGGAATCTAGATGACCCATGTTTTTCAAGGTTAGGAAACTGGCTGGACAACTGTAAGGCATATGAGACATATATAAAGAAACCAAGAGAAATGCAGCTGATTTCATTATGTGTAAGTAATAAGCCAAAAGAACCTGTGCCTGCCTGCAGGGCTAACCTTCTGCATTTATTCCTAGAACTCAGATATATCTTTCAAAGCCTAAAGAGAGTGATCCAGCAGTGTGCAATGTAAGTGTTTCCCAGGGTTTAGTGTGCCGCTATGACAAAGATTTCCTTAACAATATAGAGACTGCAAGTGAAGAAGGGAATTAGGTTTCTGCAAATACAGAGAGAATATGGATTAAAAGAAAGACAATATGAGTAGAAGGAAGCCTTAAAGAACAATGTTCTGTAGCGGTGTGTAGAAGATAAGAATCTATGTGTTACTTCAAAGGTAGCAAAGTGGAGGAAGGAATGATAAAATAATAGAATGCTAAAAAGAAGATGCCAGCACAGTTTTCTGTCCCAGATTCTAGTCCCAAAAGTGGAATTGCCCTTTGAATACAATGTGAAAGATACATTTGATTTCAATGTCTCATTCAATTTTGACTGCCACCTTTGTAGAGTACCACAACTTAGACAAAACATAGCAATCTCATACTAAGGCATTTGAGTGCACAACTTAATTTAATTAACACGTATATATGGGTGAACCCATGAGTTTTGAGGTTTTGTTTATTTGTTTGTTTGATTGTGATTGTCAGTACTGTTGTGATGCTGTACACTGGTATCTTTTTTGTTTTCTTTTTTTTTCTTTTTTTTTTCCTCCAAGATCTCACAACTGTGTATAGTTTGAACTGTGACAGTAATTCTGCTGCTGATATATGCAACCACAAATGCCTCTGAGTGCAATAACAAATCGATGTTAAAGGAAAGTATGGAATATTGTTAGGATATTGCCTCCAGCATTTGATGCCCCAGAAATCAGCTTACAATTGGAATCCACTCCATCACTTATGTTTTAGCATTTATTAGAAACTTGAAGATCAATTCATCAAATGCAGGCCACTGCTGCATTAGGGGTGAAAAAACAAACAAACAAACAAAAACCAAACAAAAACCCCAAACATCACTTGAGGTTCTCTGCTATATTATATTGGGACATAGCACTTAAATGCCCACAATATAATCCAAGTCTTGTAATTAGTAATCATTCATTGCAAGCTGAAAACAACATATAGAGCACTTACAGCCCCATAGGACTTAACTGTTAACTGCAGCTAGCATTGTTTTATGATTCCAATAACTAAAATCTATTGACTGTGATTTTATTATGGTTTGTAATGAAAGAAATTGAGTGTCTATTCCATTTTCCTCTAGCCTCAGGCAATTGCTGTCTGTCTTATTTTCTGTTTACCATTAAAACTGAAAATCTGAAGAGAATTGCATTTCTTTGTATTGCAAGGCCAATGAATTACCAATGTGCAAGCAATAAATGGGATTAAATTAATATATTTATTCTTGAGTATCAAGCTGTAGTGCCCTGTTCATTAATATGCTTGAAACCATATGGTTACTTTTCATTTTGGTGTCAGTTTGGTTGGGTGTGCAATGCTTAGGCACAACATAAGATACACTTATTGATTCTTAAAAGGTCTTTATTCACACTTGAACCAAAGCAGCTGGCAGAGGGCTAAAGAGCACTCAAGTCACCCAAATCTCTAGATATTGCTTTCTGCTGTACCATCTGTATCCTATTAAATATTCTTGACTTTTGCCAAGTTTGGCCAATTTGTATGTTAAATTGGTTGCTGAAAACAGGATCCAAGATGCTTGTGTAGGAAAAAACAGTATTACATTGCAAACTCTTACACATTAATCATTTATTTTGGAAAAATCCAATTCAAGTTCTGCTGCACAAATAATGGCAGTGAGATGTCAGATTTCTTAGGAGGGCAAGTATAATTTCAGCACATTTTATTCCCACAGAAGGGTATCATCTTCAGACCTGAGAGTAGATGCCATCCAATTCCATGTTGGAACAAGAGAAAAACACCAGTTCTGTAAGGCATGTGTAGCCACTTGCAAATGCTTTTTCATCCAGTATATGCTATAATCAAAAGAGTCCTAAACTGACTAACTGACTACTGATATTTCGTGCCTCATAATCAACTAAGCACTGAAGCAATCCTGAATGCCATACATTCAATGCTACTATTTAATAGCTATAGTCTTTAAGCAAGCCAGTGTTTTCATCATTCACTAGTTTAATTTATTAAATTAGGAGGTCAAAAATATCATCTCTGGATGAGATATTTTTCCTATATATCAAACACCATCTGCATTTTGTCAGTGAAGTGTCATCCATAGATTTCCTGTGAGTTATCTTATGCAGAAGTTTCAATTTGACCATTTCACTAAAACCCACTGAATGCATTAAAAATGTCTTTCTTTCTTTGGTTTTGTTTGTTTGTTCATTTTGGAAAAGGGTGTTACTTTGGTCTTTATAAAGTTTTCTTGATTCCTGGCAAGAAGAGAATAAAAAAACCCTTAAAAATTTACTGTATCCAATTTTGTATCTCTGCTCTTTCAAAACGTGTTTTAACTTTTTATACATTTTATTCCTACATTTCAAGTTCTGCCATTGCAAACATTTACAATTTGACTGCAAGATATGTGTATACAGTGCCAGCAGTAGACTTTGTCAAATTTCTGATAAAATAGTTTCAGAGTCCCATTCTTCTCCCTCAGTGCCATAATACCATGAAACATAAATTTTTTTACCACTTCTTATTCTCATCTTGAATGAATGTGCATTCATTTCAATGAGAATGCTTCCCTGCTGAAATTTGACAAGGTAGCTTAACTTCAGTGTTAAATCAGTTACTCCAAAAGTAACTGTGAGATAAATAAAAACACAGACAATTTTTTAATTTACGCAAGTGTGTAAAAAATAATTGTGCACTAAAATTTTTGGGTATGTTTAACATTCTTGATTCCATGGCTCTCTATTTTACCTGTGACAGCTATGAAAAACAAAACATTCAGGTGTAGAACTTGAGACTACCATTAATTCACTTTTAAATAAAATTTCAAATTGATTCACTTAAATATTTCTTCTTGTTTTATTATTTCCTTTTTTTTCTATAATGAAGTTTCCCAAACTCTTCCAAAGTCCACAAATCCATCAAGTCTCTACTTGATAATACATTAATTGAGTTGATCTGAATTATATTGCCTTTATTTATTTGCTTGCATTTTAAGTGCCTGCTTTGTTCATATATGTGTGTGTGACTAGTGAAAATGTTGCTGAGCTGTCTCTGTTAAGTCTGCATTCTTCTTGTAAAATATGGCCAATAATCTTATTAAAGGGTTATTATTTCTAGTGTTCCTGATTTAATTGCAGCAAGTGGTAGAAAGAAGACTTGTGCTGTCTATTGGATTTCTGCATTTCTTTTAACAGATTCCTTGTATACGACTCATCCAGATGAAAATAGAAATCCTTAAACAGAGTTACAAGTAATGGCTTCTGAAAATATATGATTAACTTATTTATCTGTAATTAAAATTTATTAAGTTCTACATACAAATTATTGGTAACCAAGATAGGTTAGGGAAATAGGTTAGAAATTAGCAAAAATGGAATAAAATTTTATCATCAAATGATGACACTACTCATTTGGTTTTCCAAATGATGTCAGATATTTCACAGGTAGTGGCAGTGACCCATGTCAAGTGTTATGATGCCATGAATGACCCTTCCCCCAAAAAACAGGACTTCGAGCCACATTAGTGTAGGGTAAGATAAAAAGTAAAGGTCCTTTAATATCACAGGGCCTACAGCCCACAGGAATACAAGATGACATGCATGTACCCCAGTTCTTGTTTCCATGGCTTTTATAATAAGATCCCTCCAATCATTGCTTTACACATTTCTCAGTCCAGCCCCAGTCCCACCCCTGGACCAATCCCTGGAATTGGGTCTGGGGTCGTCAAGACCCTCTGTCTTCATCAACTCTTCTTCCTCAGGCACACAAAGGTCTCTTGGAGTTCATCCAGTTCTGGCTTTTGGGTCACTCTGACCTATGTTTATGTTTCATTCTGTAGGCCTTCTGATATCCTTCAGCTCTTTACCTTGGAAAGGAGTCTAAACAAGATTAATTAACTAAAGGAATTTGAGCTCCCTGTTCTGGGACAGGGGTAGTGATAGAAAGGCAATAAACTTAAACTGTTAGAAATATTAACCCTCTAAAAATCTACAACTACTGTGTTCCTAAAATCTACAAAATGTGAAAATCAGAACAAAAACCCTTTCGGCAGCAGTACCCCCTTTAGAAACATACAAAACTCAAAAATTTTGTCTGGGTTCTACTACTTAAACTTAGCATTACACTAAAAAGATAAACAAAAACTACAGTGTTAAATCTTACAGCTAGTTATTATGCAAAACACTAATGATAAACATAACTAAACAGTTGGTTAGGTTCAGTAACCATGAAGTAGGTTTGTGGAAACTTTGCAAGAGTTACTTGATTTAAAGTACTACATGAGACAAACTCTGGACTTTTCTGAAGCTGCAATAGCATCTGATGGCTGATTTTGGATGATTTCAATGACAGTGTTTTTCCATTGACTTACTTTTAGAGATGGGATCTCCAGGTCTCTGGAATTCCATAGGACTTTCCAAAGTTTGTTTCATTCATTAAAATGCCAATTAGGGGCAATTGCGGATGGTATTTGAATACAAATACAGCAGTCAGTTTTGAAGGATTTTAGATATGTGACAAGGGTCACATGCACGTTTTGATTCCAAATTTTAGCTAAATTCATAATGCAAATTTAGCAATCTTTTTGGTGTTTTGGCTAAAGCCAAATGCAATTGCAAGTTTTTGGTTTCAAACTTAATTCATGTAGCAATGCAAACAATACATACAAAAAGTAATTTAAGAAAGTAATAGTTTCTGTTGCTCTTGTTCTAGGGGCAGAGGACTTCTGTCCTGCAGTAAGTCCAGGAAACCTGCTATGCAAAGAAAGCAGTCTATTTTGTTGCTTAGGATGACATCAGGTTGTTGATCTTCATAGTGGTTCTGGAGTCTGTATCACAGGGGTACAGTTCTGTCTTTCACTGTGGTGTAATTAGTTGACAGTACTTGAGATGACTCTAGTCAGCATGCAGATGTCAGTGTCCCATCTTTCAACAGTTCTCGGTCTGGAACAGGAATGTCCATTTTCATGGGCATTTGAAGTTTCTGCAAAGTAAAAAGAAATCTAGACCATTTAATAACCTTGTAAACCACATTTTTCTTATGTGAATATGAAGAATCAATGAAACTGTTGTTTTTCTGCCTTAGCTATAGGCAAGGCTTGGGTATGTAAGGTGTCTTATGTCTCTCATATCTCTTCACAAATTTTGCTAATTTGAGTTTTAGGAGTGTGCAATTTTGCAAATCTCAGGCAATTTTCAAAGGAATCTCGAATTTCAGAATTCTTGCATTTTGACAATACAAAAAGCAGATTCAGACCCTTTTGGCATCAGTTATATCAGAATTCAATAGAATGATGTCACTACTTCATTATTAGGTCTCAATTATCTAAATTAAATTGGGGTTGTCAGCTCCTCTGGTTAGGTCATGATGGCTAATTTTCCCAAATTGTTCATAACCTCTTTGATATTTATTGAAGAATTAAGATGTACTATATGAATGCCATCACTGAAGTGAAATTATGATAGGGTTTCTGATCTCATATATTTCCACTGCATGAATTTTCATTATTGATATTCATTCATTTTTTTAGAAATCATAACATTTTCTCACAAAATAAGAATAGAGAAATCATTTAAAATCTCTCATTAATTCCATGGGACATGGATGGATCTTAGAATGAAGAAACTTAACACTTTATCATCTTATCATTACCTGGCATTTAGTGATCTAACTCACAGTTGCTGCGTTTAAGCAATATTTGCCTGTAGTTTTCCTTGATTAGCTTTGGGTGTAATTTAAACTGATATCTGATATTTACCTTAATACAAATGAACAAAAATAAAGAATCACAGACAGGTCCTAAACTGCTGTTGTATAACAGTCCTTTTTAAGTCTGAATCTTTCAAAGCTGATTTCATTGAAAGCAAATAGATGAAGGATAAAAAGTTGTGGAAACAAAAGTTTAAGCTCAGAATTATCTAGAAAAATCTTTGTTTACCAAAACCCATAAAACTAAATGGCTTTAATGATTATTTAGTTTCTGAGCGCAACCTTATTCTATATGCTGCATACCAGTACTTTTGGAATTCCACAGTTCCATTGCAGTTTAAATGTCTAGGTTTCTTAGTACTTCAGTAATATTCAGAAGGAAAATGTTTATGTATAAAGTGATGACTCAGCGTTTCTTTGTTACTCAGAGCAGTTACTCTGTTACTCCAGATTACTACCTGGGATAAGATTAGAAAATCAGACAAGACGCCAGCTATTCATACATTGCGGCTGTATCAGGAATGCCCCAGATATGTTAGGTTTACTGTACATGTGTAAATTACCTTAACATCTCTGTCACAGCTGCTTATTTTCATGATACCCAGAACTCAGAGTGAAAAAGTAATGAATTACCACTAAAGAAACTAACCATTGTAGAAAGTCAGAGTGTGTTTCCCAACTGTAATTTTGTAAAGTTCTGACTTTTGGAATAAGAGTATAAGCAAGACATAAATTTATAATTTTAGCAGAAGAAATCATGAGTAAGATATTTGTATCTTGTGTTACAACTACAATTGCCTGTATTTTGTTCTCTATCTTTTTACTAGGCCTCTAACAAATTTAATAGCATCATAATGTTTCTTCTACATTTTCAGAATTTTCAAGTTGAAAAACCCATATAGCAAGAACCTCATGAAGGTATATGTCCTAGAACGGTATTTTTAGAACACCTGTCTTCATTTAGGTAGCAATAGGACCATGGCACCTCAGGCTTTAACAGCAAGAAAAGTAAGAATGCTTTCACACACAGAGTGATCTTATTTGCTTCATGTTACTGAATGTTTCTATATTAAGGAGCAAACTATTCACATTTTTCATAATAAAATTGTGAAACATTCATATCAGTATAAAGGATCATAAGAGACTTATCACTATTATGAAAATATTTATTTTATTCTAGTACATCTGCTGTTCTAATTGCACTGAACGATTGCCAGGGGCTGTGTGAGTGCAGTAAGTCTAGATTATCTTTTCTCAGTTGGCCTTATGTTTTTGCCATTATTCCCTGAGTGTATGCCCTCAAGGTCTCTTCATTTCAGGCTCCAGTGAATTATACACATAACCAGGGTAGTCACACACACTAGCCTGAATACTGAAAGCAGTGAAGAAGTATAATTCATCTGCCTGTTGTCACAGCTAGATCTCTGGTGGAAACTATGCTGGCTAACCTGTCTTACTGTCACACTGCAATCCACTGGTTAGATACCTAACTGCCTCAAAAAGATTAAATATTTTATTAAGGTACTCTAATTTCTACTTTAAGTAACAAAGTTAAAAAACTTTAAACCATCGATGACTATGAAATATGAGCCCCCTTTAAGGTCTGTATCTTTCCATCTCTTTCTGGCTGCATCTATTCTCAATTATCCTTTGGATATAACAGCAACTGTATTTGCCATTCATGTTCCATGGTGCCACTTTCTTGATATTTTTGCCCAGCACTCTATGATTTGGTCAGATGGCCACAAGGGAAGAGGATGAACTGGTTGGTCCTCATTCAAACTTCTTTCTGTTACCATTCAAGCATGGTGTGCTGGTTTAAAGGCGAACCAGCAGGGGAAATGAACTCACCACGAGAGAGATTATAAGTCAGACCTAAAATTTAATAATAATATTACAATAACAACACTGACACAAAAGGGGAATTGCTTTCAACTCACAAAACCCCAGCAGTATAACCCAGTGTCCTGGGGCACAAACCCAAGGGGGTTTGTTTGCCCTTGTGCTGAGACCCCTGTGGTTCCCTCAAGTCCAGAGCAAAAGGAAATGAAAAACCTGTTGGTGCAGGCGAGGGCTGTGGTCTGGGCGAGAGCAGTGATCTCCTCCTGTCAAGGTCCTGCTGCTGCTCTGGATCCAACGAGAAGTTCCCGAGGTCTTCTTACCCACCACTTATGTACCCTCAGGGAGCACCCAGTCCCTCCCCCTGGGCGGGGACTCACACAATGGGTGATTAACTCTGGGAGCCAGGGGGTATTGAACTGTTGATGGCCCATTAGCAGCTCCGCCCCCCCCTCAGGCTGGGTGTGAAGGTGATAATGGCTCCCTGGGCAGCTGCTGCTAATGGCCCATTGTCCTTGGGGAATGAATAGAGGGGGTAGAGTAGAATACACAGCTTTGATCACCCCCACACAGGGTTAGCTGGTCCCTCCTGCTGAACTAGGACATTATCCACCCCTTATTCTACTCCATCTAGTCATTCCCAAATTAATCCCCTTTTTACCTATACATATATATATACACATATATACAATGAAACATTACAAACTCTTCTCGCTCAAAATTAGGTCCCCTTGTGGTACACAACGTGTTTCTCCATCTTTTTGCATTACCCACCAAGTGCAGCCAGGTCCTTGAGCAAAGACAATCCCTTGGATGGGTTCGCCTTTGTTTGAGGTGGGACTAACCCAAACAGTCTTTCCTAAGATACCTCTCATATGGACCACAGGGACTTTATCTCCATCTACAGTATTCAGGAGTTCTGATTGGGCAGGGCCAGCTCGATTGATGGAGCCCCGGGTGTTGACCAACCAGGTGGCCTTTGCCAAATGCAGCTCCCAGTGTTTGAAAGTTCCCCCACCCAACGCCTTCAAGGTGGTTTTCAGCAGTCCATTACATTGCTCAACTTTCCCGGCAGCTGGAGCATGGTAGGGGATATGATACACCCACTCAATGCCGTGCTCTCTGGCCCAGGTGTCAATTAGGCTGTTCTTGAAGTGGGTGCCATTGTCAGACTCTATTCTTTCTGGTGTGCCGTGTCTCCACAGGACTTGTTTTTCAAGGCCCAGGATGGTATTCCGGGCAGTGGCGTGAGATACAGGGTATGTCTCCAGCCATCCAGTGGTTGCCTCTACCATGGTCAGCACGTAGCGCTTGCCTTGGCGTGTTTGGGGAAGTGTGATGTAGTCAACATGCCAGGCTTCCCCATACCTGTATTTCGACCACCGTCCACCATACCATAGAGGCTTCACCCGCTTGACCTGCTTGATGGCAGCACATGTGTCACAGTGATGGATAGCCTGTGAGACACTGTCCATGGTTAGATCCACCCCTCGGTCACGAGTCCATCTGTATGTCGCATCTCTGCCCTGATGACCAGAGGCATCATGGGCCCATCGAGCTAGAAACAATTCACCTTTATGCTGCCAATCCAGATTTACCTGAGAGACTTCAATCCTGGAAGCTCGATCCACCTGCTCATTGTTACGATGCTCCTCATTAGCCCGGCTCTTGGGTACATGAGCATCTACGTGACGGACCTTCACACTCAGCTTCTCTACCCGGGCAGCGATGTCCTGCCACATCTCAGCCGTCCAGATGGGTTTCCCTTTGCGCTGCCAGCCGGCCTTTCTCCAACGCTCCAGCCATCCCCAAAAAGCATTGGCCGCCATCCACGAGTCAGTGTAAAGGTAGAGTCTTGGCCACTTCTCTCGTTCAGCAATATCCAAAGCCAGCTGAACAGCTTTCAGCTCTGCAACCTGACTTGATCCACCTTGTCCTTCAGCCGCTTCTGCAACTCCATGTGTAGAACTCCATACCACTGCTTTCCATTTCCGGCTTGTCCCTACAATGCGGCAAGAGCCACCTGTGAAGAGAGCATATCGCTTCTCCTCTTCTGGTAGCTGGTTATAGGCTGAGGCCTCCTCAGCTCGTGTCACCTGCTCCTCTTCTTCTTCAGAGGACAATCCGAAACTCTCACCTTCCGGCCAGTTGGTGATGATTTCCAAAATCCCAGGGCGATTAGGATTCCCTATCCGGGTTCGCTGCATGATCAGAGCGATCCACTTACTCCATGTGGCATCAGTGGCGTGATGGGTAGAAGGAGCTTTTCCTTTGAACATCCAGCCCAACACTGGTAGTCGGGGAGCCAGGATGAGCTGTGCCTCAGTGCCAATCACTTCTGAGGCAGCTCGAACTCCTTCATAAGCTGCCAGGATCTCTTTCTCAGTTGGGGTATAGCTGGCCTCAGATCCTTTGTATCCCCGACTCCAGAATCCCAGCGGTCGTCCTCGAGTCTCCCCAGGTACTTTCTGCCAGAGGCTCCAGGATGGGCCGTTCTCCCCAGCTGCAGTGTAGAGCACATTCTTCACATCCTGTCCTGTCCTGACTGGTCCAAGGGCTACTGCATGGGTAATCTCCTGTTTAATCTGCTCAAAGGCTTGTTGTTGTTCAGGGCCCCACTGGAAATCATTTTTCTTCCGTGTCACAAGGTAGAGAGGGCTTACAATCTGACTGTACTCAGGGATATGCATCCTCCAAAAGCCCACGGCGCCTAGGAAAGCCTGAGTTTCCTTCTTGCTGGTCGGTGGGGACATAGCTGCTATTTTGTTGATCACCTCTGTTGGAATCTGGCGACGCCCGTCTTGCCACTTCACTCCTATGAACTGAATTTCCTGAGTAGGTCCCTTGACCTTACTTCGTTTAATGGCAAAACCAGCTCTTAGGAGAATCTGGATTATCTTCTTTACTTTCTCAAAAACCTCCCCTGCTGTGTTCCCCCATACAATGATGTCATCAGTGTACTGTAGATGTTCTGGACCCTCACCCTTTTCCAATGCAGTCTGGATCAGTCCATGGCAAATGGTGGGACTGTTTCCACCCCTGGGGAAGTCGATTCCTGGTGTATTGCACCCCCTTCCAGGTGAAAGCAAACTGCGGCCTGCACTCTGCTGCCAACGGAATGGAGAAAAAGGCATTGGCAATGTCGATGGTGGCATACCACTTGGCTGCCTTGGACTCCAGCTCATACTGAAGCTCCAGCATGTCCGGCACAGCGGCACTCGGGGGGGGTGTGACCTCATTGAGACCACGGTAATCCACTGTCAGCCTCCACTCTCCACTGGACTTTCGTACTGGCCATATGGGGCTATTAAAGGGTGAGTGAGTCTTGCTGACCACCCCTTGGCTCTCCAGCTCACGAATCATCTTGTGTATGGGGGTCACAGAGTCTCGGTCAGTGCGGTATTGCCGACGGTGCACTGTGGCTGTGGCCAGCGGTACCAATTGTTCTTCAACTTTCAGCAGTCCCACAGCAGAAGGGTCCTCTGAGAGGCCAGGCAAGGTGCTCAGCTGTCTGATTTCCTCTGTCTCCACAGCAGCTATGCCAAAGGCCCAAAGCAGTCCCTTTGGGTCTTTGAAATATCCATTCCTCAGGTAGTCTATGCCAAGGATACATGGGGCTTCTGAAACAGTCACAATGGGGTGTCTATGCCATTCCTTCCCAGTCAAGCCGACTTCAGTTTCCCGTACAGTCAGCTGTTGGGATCCCCCTGTTAACCCAGAAATAGAGATGGATTCTGCCCCGACGTATCCTGATGGCATCAACGTGCATTGTGCACCAGTGTCCACTAAAGCTTTGTATTTCTGTGGGTCTGATGTGCCAGGCCACCGAATCCACACAGTCCAATAAACCCGATTGTCCCTCTCCTCTACCTGGCTAGAGGCAGGGCCCCCCTAGTTCTGGTCATGGTATTCACTGCGCTCTCCCTGTGAATATGACCGGGAGGTTCCTTCAAGAGGATCGGGCATAACATCATCATTTCTATACTGTCTGGAGCCTTGCCCACGAGAGACCGGAGCAGCCTTCAACCTTGAGGAATTCCCTGTGTTAGTTGTGCCTCTTTGCAATTCACGTACCCGAGCTGCTAAGGAAGAGGTGGGTTTCCCATCCCACTTCCTCATATCTTCTCCATGCTCATGGAGATAAAACCACAGATTGCCGCGTGGAGTGTACCCTTTCTCCTTAGCTGGAAGACGCCTGCTTCTGATGGCAGAGACTCTTGTTTGTTCTGGAGAGATATGGAAGAGTCCTTCCTTAATCTTCTCTTCCAGTTCAGCCAGTTTTGTTTCCACAGCTGAGACGTGGGCTCGTAATGGAGCAGTGACAGTGTCTTCATAAATCCTGAGTTTGCTGACCAGTGCGCCCACCTTGTCTTCTCCCTCTCTCCACTGCAATGTTGCAAGGTAGCGAGAATACATTTCTGGCCCAAGTCGTGCAAATTTTAACCACATCTGGATGTGCACTGGACACCATCTGGACTTTTAGGGAATCTCTCATCCTCTGAAAAGATTATCTCCAGTATGGTTAATTCCCTTAAGCACTGGATACTTTGTTCCATCGTGTTCCACTGTCCTTGCTGTACGTGGAGGTCCTCCTTACAAAGATATCTCTCTCTCTCACGCTTGACAACAGTCGCCGCCAGAGGCTGAGAGTTTCCTGTCTCTTTCCAATGCCCTGATCAATGACAACATCTCGAGAAAGGGATCCCAGCTGCCTTGCCTCACTCCCATCTAGAATTGTATCATTGGCTGCAGCATCCCAGATTCGAAGTAGCCAGGTCAAGATGGACCCATTTGCCTGTCATGTGAACTCTCTCCAGAGCTCACGCAGCCCTCCCAGGGATAGGGACCGGGTGATTATTTCTGGCTCCATTTCTTCTGCTTGAGGTGAAGGTCCTGACTCTTCCTCGTCATGCACTATACGAACGGATTTGGTCTTTGATTTTCTTTTCTGGTCAGGGGCAACTGCTGTCAGTTTCTGTTGTCCTTCTGGCTCCTCCATGGTTTGTGTGGGCATGGTGCTGGTTGATGTATCTCTCTTCCTCTCTGGCTCAGTCATGGTCTGGGTGGACATGGTGCTGGTTGATGTATCTCTCTTCCTCTCTGGCTCAGTCATGGTCTGGGTGGACATGGTGCTGGTTGATGTATCTCTCTTCCTCTCTGGCTCAGTCATGGTCTGGGTGGACATGGTGCTGGTTGATGTATCTCTCTTCCTCTCTGGCTCAGTCATGGTCTGGGTGGACATGGTGCTGGTTGATGTATCTCTCTTCCTCTCTGGCTCAGTCATGGTCTGGGTGGACATGGTGCTGGTTGATGTATCTCTCTTCCTCTCTGGCTCAGTCATGGTCTGGGTGGACATGGTGCTGGTTGATGTATCTCTCTTCCTCTCTGGCTCAGTCATGGTCTGGGTGGACATGGTGCTGGTTGATGTATCTCCTCCTCTCTGGCTCAGTCATGGTCTGGGTGGACATGGTGCTGGTTGATGTATCTCTTTCCCTCTCTGGCTCAGCCGTGGTTTGGGTGGACATGGTGCCTGTGGATTTGCTCCTTTTCTCCTCCTCCTGGTGATGCTGTACCACACCAAGCAGTGTGCGGTAGGCAGCGGCCAGGGCCCAGCAGGTTGCTGTGAGCTGCACATCTCTGGGACTGCCAGAGCATCTTCCTTTCACATAGCTTAGCATTTTGGCAGAGTCCTGCAGTTGTTCCGGGGTGAATTTCCAGATCATTTGAGGAGAGAAGGTCTCCAAATACTGGCCCATATCTTCCCACTTCCCGTGCCACTCAACATCATCCGCTCCCAGGGCAGGCCTCCAGCAAGTCTCCTTGGAAAGCCCAGTTCTGACCCTAAACATGGTGTATACAGTACAGAGGAGACAAAGCAACACTAACAGCACTAACAGTAAGATTATGCAGTCCCTAACATCAAAAGGAAGCTCAATATTTTCAATGATTGTTGTAGCAGACGTGAAAAGGTGGAAGTAACCATCTCCGCTTGTTTTCCCCACAGTCTGGGTGCTCTTTTTAATGAGACCCCAGAGGTAACAACCCAAACCAGGACAGGCACACCAGACTGAATATACATTCACAATGAAATTCACTGCTTCTGATGTTATGACAACATAAACATAGTATATTAATAAAGCAATTTTGACCCTTCTCCCTGGTATTAAAGAGAGCATCAAAATAGGCAAATAGTTCCCCATGTGTAGAAATATGAACAGGCCCAGATACACCATCCACATGAATACATCAAGCAACATGGTAGTCAGGGAGTTTCTGTATCCAAATACACAAAATGAAATTGTAATTCTGACTTCTCTCTCGTGGCCCCACGTTGGGCGCCAAAAGATGTGCTGGTTTAAAGGCGAACCAGCAGGGGAAATGAACTCACCACGAGAGAGAGATTATAAGTCAGACCTGAAATTTAATAATAATATTACAATAACAACACTGACACAAAAGGGGAATTGCTTTCAACTCACAAAACCCCAGCAGTATAACCCAGTGTCCTGGGGCACAAACCCAAGGGGGTTTGTTTGCCCTTGTGCTGAGACCCCTGTGGTTCCCTCAAGTCCAGAGCAAAAGGAAATGAAAAACCTGTTGGTGCAGGCGAGGGCTGTGGTCTGGGCGAGAGCGGTGATCTCCTCCTGTCAAGGTCCTGCTGCTTTGGATCCAACGAGAAGTTAACAAAGTCTTCTGACCCACCACTTATGTACCCTCAGGGAGCACCCAGTCCCTCCCTCTGGGCGGGGACTCACACAATGGGTGATTAACTCTGGGAGCCAGGGGGTATTGAACTTTTGATGGCCCATTAGCAGCTCCGCCCTCCCTCAGGCTGGGTGTGAAGGTGCTAATGGCTCCCTGGGCAGCTGCTGCTAATGGCCCATTGTCCTTGGGGAATGAATAGAGTGGGTAGAATGCACAGCTTTGATCACTCCCACACAGGGTTAGCTGGTCCCTCCTGCTGAACTAGGACACATGGTAACCATTCAACACAGAGGGAGGGAAGTGTAGCCTAAAATTAACACTTAAAAAAAAATCTCTAAGATTCAAGTTGTGAGTTTTAGCAGGCAGGCATTCTTTTATTGCAACATGCTAGATGATTTCAGCATACTGGGTGTCATAGGCATCAGTTCACCAAAGTGCACAATGAGGCATCCTTGTTACAGCTTATGTGCTTGCACTACATCATTTTCATTCTGTGCATTCCTGTTACATATTTACGAGATTTCCAAACACTAATTAACATGTATTCATAGCCTTGCAAGGTCTCTGAGGGGCTTCACCAAGGGTCTCTGATGGTCATCTGTATCTGGATGCTGCAAAGTTTTTAATGACTGCCTTATGAATTTCTTTAAGACAATACTCTTGGTTATACAAACCTGGCATTGCCAGCTCAGCTGTCTCAGCTCCCTTTTTCATTGTTTCCTCACCTTGCTTTTGGTTTCTTTAAATAGAGTAGTAGTTTTCTATGGTACATTTCTGTTGCAAAAACTGTTCGTTCTTGTTACATCTCTAAACCCTAATATCAGGAATAAAAATAGGTGCTCCAAAACGGTATCCTGCTTTTCTGTGTTTATTTCATTCATTGACTTGTGTTTGTAAAATAAACCCAGATTTTTCTAACTGTCAGAGATACATGGTTGTCCTTTCTCTGAAAACCAAACTTAGTTGTGCTTGTCTCCTGCTTCATCACCTACAATAAGGATTCTGGAATGAAAACTAAACAGGCAGATTGTGATAGTGGATGGAAAAGAATAACACAATGTATTGTCTTTGCAGTGCTTACTGCACTAAATTTTTTGCTAATAAAATAATGTCTACATTTCCTGCAGTACTGTGATGACTTGACCTTCACTGAATGGCATGTTTTCATTCAGCAGGACAGGCAGGGAGCAAACAAGATGGAAAAAGCTCATGAATCAAGATAAAGTCAATTTAATGAAGAAAAAATTAAAGGCTGTGTGCATAAGCAAAGATAAAATATTTACTGTCTGCATCCCAGCAGTAGGTGTTGTCCAGCCACTTTGAGGAAATAGGATGTCATACAGGTATTGGTTGCTCTGGAGGGTAAATGTTATAGTAACAAACGCAGTCCTCATCTCCCTTACCCACAAATTCCACTACTGTCACTTAACTGTATTTCTGAGAACACATCAAATTATATGGAATATCCCTTTGCTCAGTTTGGGTCAGTCAGCTCTCCCAGTTGTGTCCCCTCCCAACACCTTGCCCAGCCACTGCCCACTGATGAGGAGAAGGAATGTAGAAAAATAGTGCTAATACTGTGCCAGCACTGCTTAGTACTATCAAAACCACTAGTATGTTATCTACATCTTTCCAGGTACCAATGCAAAGAATAGCATTATGAGGCCTGGTATGGGGAAACTCCATCTCATCCAGATGCAGTTTTCCATGCTACTTTCTTTTGACTCTGCTTGGGAGACAGTTCAACAAAGATATTTTGTGCCTTAAAGTTTTTCTCAGAAAATATTGATTCCACTTGTGAATATTCCAGCCTTGCTTCACTCCATTCTTCAGTATCATGATCAACTGCCAAAGCAAAAAATGAGATTTTAAATTGGCAATAAGTTTCTCCTATGGATGGAAATATTCTGTAATTACTTTAATTCTCAGAGTTTCACTGAAAACATTTTTGAGCATGTACAAAAGTTGAAAACAAAGCAGCATCTCCTACTGCTGAGTGAAAAAAAAAAGACAGAAACCCAGTGTTTTTTCACAAATTTTGTGAGATTCTTAAGTATAATTTTGAGTCCCAAGTGAGGAAAACAAGATGCAGTTTAGAAGTTTAAGGAAGAAAAAATAATTATAAAATACAAGAAGGGAAATCTATTACTAAAGATATCAGTAACTTATACAAATGATAAAACAGTTTTAAAGAAAGCAAACTAAAAGAGAAGGATTTGACTACATATGATTAATGAGAGAGTAGGTTAGATGAGATAAAGTAGTAAATAATTCCTTCTACATCGAAATTAAGGTCTAGAAAGTCCAACCATCTAATTCATTTAGCCATACAAGTTAGGTCACATGCCCTTAGACTTCATATTTATTGGTGCAGTACAAAGGTAGTAAATATATATAGCAAATAATCCCTCAATTAAACAAATAGGTAACACTCTAGGTGCCATAATGTAAGTTCTTTTACAAAGCCACCACTGCCATCCTGATTTTTGTAAGAAAACTTTCTAGGAATTTCCAAGATTTTCTTGTTTATTAGTAGGGGATTCATCTTCAAACTGAGAGGAAAGAATAGGAAGTAAAATTTCTATTTACTTTGGTTTTAAGAAACAGTTAAAACTTCTTACCATTAGTCATATTCAAGTCATGTCCAAGGGTACATCAGGTACATCCTTTTTTTTTCATAGTAGCTCACATGGTGTTGTGTTTTGGATTTTAGATGAAAATAGTGTTGATAACGTAGTCAGGTTTTGTTTACTGCTGAGCAGTTTTTACATAGCATCAATGCTGTTTCTGGTTCTCATGCTTCCCTGCACATGAAGAGGCTGGCAGTGCACAGGATCTTGGGAGAGGGAAGACCCACGATAGCTGACTAGACTGACCCAAGGGATATTTCATAGTGTATGGCAATAGGCTTCATATATAAAGCTGGGGATGAAGAAGTAAGAGGGGCATGTTTAGAGTGATGGTGTTTGTCTTTCCAAGTCATCATTATCCATAACGGAGCTCTTTCTTCCTCATGATGGCTACACACCTGACTGCCCATGAGAAATTATGAAAGAATTCCTTATTTTGCTTTGCAGCTTTTGCTTTACCTATTAACCTATTCACCTCAACCCACGCATTTTCTCGCTTTTACTCTCAGTTTTCTATCCCAGCCTGCTAGAGGATAGTAAATGTCTGTGTGCTGCTTAGCTGTCAGTGCAGCTTAAAGCAGAGCAGTCATTTTTAGGAACTCAATATGGGACTCAGGGGTTAGAGACAAAAACAGATTTGATTGGTGTGTGATAGACCAAATTTACAGATCTTCAGCTGCCAACTGAAAGGTTCCTGTGCTTGCCATCGGACTTGCTTGCTTCACTGCATATGGAAGTCTGGAATTTTTTAGTGTCTTCTTTTTGCTTTTGCTGTTTGCTTATTCTTTGCCATCTACTCCACTCTGCCTCTGACCATTTTATTAAGTTGTTGCTTGGATTGGCTGGTGACTCGGGCTTTGCTGCTTTCCTGTGCTGCTGTGCAGGACAGGCTGGAACTCCAGCAGGAACTGAAGTTGAAGGCTACATTCACATGGGAAGAGGTACACTTTAAAGCATCTGTAGCCATGGTTATGCATAGCAACCACACCACTGCAAAGATTGTGGCCCAAGGATAAGTCCACGTTGGAACTAGTACACCTCAAAGAGTCTGTGCTAAAACATTGTGAAGATTCTGTGGGCTCGGAAAATTCTGTGGCACAGTAAGTATGTCCCTGCAAAGACTGGCATATTAAAGTTCTACTGGACAATGTGAAAAACATCAGAAATATTTCACTATATTATGCCACGATTGATAAGGAGTAGGGAACATTTTTCCACTGGAGATTTGTGCCTAAGTTCCTTGGTTTCTACTAGCTTTTTAACCACTAAAAGTCAAGCACAGCTACAGAGTGCTTCAGGAAAGATATTAAATTTATTGTAAAAATTGAGATACACCACATCATTCATGTTGCCATGGAAGATCAGCCAATTATTTGAACAACCAAATATGCCTACAAACATATTTGATATAACATTTCACTAGGTTATGTGACCTTTTCCACATGACATTTCCTGAAGGTGAATTTGAAGCATACTTAATGGTTTCATCTTTATACTTTATTTAAAAGCAATATTGATAACTTTCCTTTAAATAATACTGAATTCATTTGATAGACTTAATGCAATGTGCAATTGCTATATACAGCAGCAAATTTACAAACACTAAGAAGTCTGTACCTTACCTGAGAATTTAATATTTCATAGTATGTTTATTAATTGATCTTAAGACTTTTGCCCCCTACATGCCTTCAATTCTGTAGACTCTTCTTTTTGCAATATTCATCCTATTAAGCGAGGATGTTTCAGGTATAGAAACCCATCTATTAGGCTTTTCCAATGGAAAACTACATTTTGCTCTGCAACTGGCTATTCTACTTTTGCCTCAGCATCTTATTTAACTTTTGACAAGTTAGAGCAAGTCATATGATTGATTCAGCTGACATGTATATAAAAAAAGATAGAACATTTTTATTGAAAAGGTATTGTCATTTGTGAAAAAAAAAATCCATTATTATTTTAAGTTTAAAATACTTTACATTCCCACCAACCAGAAAATCAAATGCTTAGGTGATGAAATTCAGCCCAACTCCACTGACTTCAGTGAAACTCTGCTAATTTTATATCAATTGTGAAGCTTCTTTCTGCATTTGTATTGAGTGTATTTAATGGGGATTATTGTCGATTTCCATTGTGAATGCTGAAACAATGCATATTGTTTTTTTTAGTTGAATGTTATTGAGCACTTCTCTTGCATCTTCTCTCTTTTTGTCATTTGTTCTGCTCAAGAAAATCTTGTCTGAGGAAAATAATTTGTAACCAGTGACTATATGAAAACATTTCTTTTAAGAAACAAGCTCTCAGTGATCTTGAGGAACAGACTTCTAAAGGACCAGAGAGTTTCAGCACTCATGGGCCAGCTTTTGTAAAAGGGTCCAAGGGCTGTCTCTCAGAAATGGACTATTTAATTTTAATACGGAGGAAAAGCTGCATTCAGAGAGTTATGACCTCTAGCAGAAATTAAGGATTTCAGAAACCATGGCAGGGGTCAAGGGTTATGAAACAATCTTTTATATCTCACTGCAAGCCCCAGGCAAATGAAGAGTACAGCATAACTTTTCATATAGAAGCAAGTGCAACCTTTTAAGTGTTAACAATAATGAGAGAAAAAATTGATTATAACATTTTAGAAAAAAAAAAGATACACGAAAACAAGTATTATAGGTCCTGGATTCCAAACTGTTAGGAATAACTTAATAGAAGTCTTATACAAAATCAAACAATCCTAAAGTCCAAAGCAAAAGAAACAATGTTGACTACACATGCAGAACACACTATTGTCCCCAGCAGAGGTGCTTTTCTCGTGAACTATTTTAAAATAAAAGTTTCTAACATTCAGATGAGAAACAGAAAGGAAATTGTTGAAATCAATAGATGTGCCAGCACATAGAAGAGTATTCTGTGATAGACTGTATATTATGACTTCATATTTTGGACTGATCCCAACAAAATAAGATAAATAAAGAACTAATAAGGTCTCAATTAGACATGATTATTTTATGTGATTCAAAATGAATAGTGATTTATGAGTTTCCTTCTGCTACTTAATAACATGAGGTAAGTGGGGTTTTAGATGCTTTTCCTTTGGCATGATTATAATGAAAGCAAATACATTTCTGTTCCCTCCATAATCATCCACACATTGGCAGAGGATTAACTTATTATTTCTGTAACAAATGAAAAGACATTTCTTCATTAATGTTTCTGAAGGAAAGAGCAGTGTCATTCAATGATCACTAAATTCAATGAATACTGAAGTTTTTAAATATCTGACTGATTTATGAATATAATTGTCCTTCAACTTCCAGTGGCAGTTGGTCATTTAACTGTCTTTTGTGGATCTGGGTCTCAGAGCTAATATGGTTGTCAGGTGATAGACTGTAGTCACTGTTAGGCTTCAGGCACTGGAGATTCCTGTCAAAAGATCTGCACATTTCTCTAAAATGATCATATCTAAGAACCACTGCAAAATTTCATAGGCCAATCATTCATTTGCATTATATGCAATGTTAATTTTCCTGTTTCAGGATATGCTAATATTTTGTCTTTTGTTTGTTTGTTTGTGTTTGGTTGTTTTGTTTTGTTTATTTTTTGGGGGGAGAGGAGGGTTTGTATCTTTTGTTGTTTTGCTGGGGAGGAGTTGGTTGGTTGATTGGTTGGTTGATTTGGTTAGTTTGGGGGGGGTGTGTGGGTATTTTTTGCTTGCTTTGTTATTGTTTGGGTTTGGTTGGTTTGTTTATTATTTTGTTGGGTTTGGGTTTGGGTTTGGGTATGGTGGGGAGTTTTTTCGTTTGGTTTGCATTTGTTGTTGTTGAGTTTTTGTTGTTGTTGTTGTGTTTTTTTTTTTTACCAGACGGTGAGGAAATAGAGAAAAAAAGGTTAGAGGAAGGGAAGTGTATAATATTTGAAAAACAAGTAAAACCTTATTTTTTCCTCTATAATGTCCAAGATAAAGGTACACAATGTGGATTAATAATAGAAAGATGTCAAAAAATACTCCTGAGAATGTAATTTGTTTTTGTAAGGTTCATCATTTTTTCCTTTTCTTCTCAAGATTATTTGTAGCAACATAAAATTTGGTTAACTGTATTCTAAAGATCTTTTCAGCACCTAATCTGTGAGGCTGTGATATATTTAGGGTTAAAGAGAGGCAAACAAATTACAGAGCATGAAACAATAAACTATTTAAATATAGAAGAGGAAGAGATTACAATCTTCCTGTTAGTTTGCTTTAAGCTTTGAAAATTGTTTATTAAGGCTACTTTGCAGTGCTTGTCAGCAGACATGTAGTCCTTATTGTTCTTGCATGACTGTTTTGGGTGCCCATAAAAACTAGGGTTTTTTCCATACATATGGCTTCAAAGGAGAGCGATTAAAAGCTCGGTTAAAGAATGACTGCAGAATTTTGAGCTTTTTCTTCTGTAATGGAATGCACCTGAAATGTGCTATTAGGCACTGGTTTTTTGCAATATACCATGCAAAATGCTACCACATTAGTGTTAATTATTTTTTCTAAGGTCACTGAAATTCGTTTGTTTCCTCAGGTAGCCACATCAATGCTACAGCTATTGAACTACCAAAAAAAAGTAAAATACAAATTTAATCTATATTTTAAAACTATAGGAAAAAATATGAGAATGATATAATCCTGACTGAGTTTCTGTATCTTTACCATCTTTTCCTTAACATCTCTTTACCTTCTAAATGACTACCATGTAACAATACTTGTGAATTATCCTTTTTATTTAATAGAATTCTACAGCATTCTTCACTGAATATTTGAATATTGAATACTGAACATCTGAATAACTTATGAGTAAGAATAAACTGTATTTAAATGAAAGTCAATCTTACCTTTTCAGTTGCATTTCACAGAACTGACTGCTTCCACTTTCAAAGACTGCATATGTACTTGAGGTCTTTGCATCAGAATAGTTTACCTTTTTGTCTTTCAGCTCCATCCTTGTTCTTTCCCTCCCCCTTGAGTAATCACATTCATATTTTATATTTTGCATAATTTTTAATGAACTTTGTAGTTATTTAGCTCATGTTTAGTTGATTTTAGTTTAAATATAATTATTTATAAATTACATTGATTGCATTGATATTTCCCAAATAAACTCTATTAATTATGTACTCAGACACCATTTGGTCAGATAGGCTTTTCTTCTTTACCAGGCGATACATTGCAGATTATTAGCTGTTTCATCAGTGGGTTCAAACATTGATAATCCTGGGTTGTGTGGCTATGGATGATAGACTCCTTCTTGCACAGCTCCTCATGCTGCCTATCCAATGACTGGTAATCCTTCCTAGGCCATTTTCCCAACATATGTTCTACAGCAGCCTTTCTGCGTCCATATGGCACAAATCTTCAGGCCATTTCTGATGTCTTCCTACCAAATTTTACTGAGCTATACAATCAGATTAGTCGAAATAATTTCAGTGTTGAAGTTCTTTATCCTTCTCTTCCCCTCTCCCCCCCACATTAGTATAGGCATTTAAATGGATGTAAAATTGAAAAAAAACAAACCAACCAACCAAATAAAAACCCTAACCCCAACCCAAACCAACGCAAACCAACCAAACAGAAAAAAAAAAAAACAACCCAACCCTGATCTTTATACAAATTTTCAAAGACATTCCCTTACTATATTTAACCTTGTTTCTGGCACATATATCAATATACTTCACCTACAGAGACTTCATAAAATTCAAATATGCAAAAAAACCCTGATGTTCCATGTCATAGAACTTAATAAGAGATTTGGCTTGGATTTACTTCTTACAACTACAGAGATGAACTGTTAAACAATACAGATTCCAGGAACTACACATGTAGAATGTGTTGTATATATATGTGCACAGAGCTTCTCCGGGGACACCCTCTAGTGATGGGGGAGAAGCTTGCAGGCCCTCATGAGGTTGAGAGCTATGCTGGCAGTGGTTTGTGCCTCCAGTAGGGTCTCCCATGCCAGACAACTCTCAGCTGAAGGGTCAGAAAAAGTGTATCCTCAGGCAGGATGGGCTCAATAGCCCTCTGGCAACCATCCTAGAAGGACAACTCTAACTTCAAACCCGGCAGATGGAGCTCGCTTAGCCCTGTAAGGCCATCCGTCTACAAGAAGGATACTCTAACCAAACCTACGTCCTGAGGTATTCGCTGTCACTGTCCAAGCTTGCTAGGCTGTGGCAGATGAACCTTAGGAGTAAAGAGTGGGGCCAGTTCTGCGCAAGCTGTGGCTCACCTAAAAAATCCATTGCGCAGGCTCAAAGTGTTCACCCACATTGCAAAGCCCTGTAGAGATAGGCGAGGGTCAAAATGGCAGGTGATAGGAAGCAGCTGGAAGCCACAGACCCAAACCTGTATGAAGGCGGTTCAGAATATTGGTCATTAGAGACTTGACCCCAGAGATGACAGTCTTGTGGGGTTGAATCCTGAACGACCAAGCAGTCTTTTCTAAGGACAGCACTGCTTGCTCCACACGGAGAGGGGTCTGGAAAAGGTGGCCAAAACAAAGCTCATCTCTACACCCAGTTGGATAACCACAGCCAACTGGCATCTTCCATGTGGTCAAACAAAAACAAAGAGATTTCAAAGGCATACACCTGCCTGCAAAGGTGTGTTCAAACTAACACTTGCATGTTGGAACATCAGAACCATGCTTGATACTGTGGATAGTGGGCGTCCTGAGTGTCATTCTGTGCTAATTGCCCATGAACTGTCATGACTCAACATCAACATTGCTGCTCTCAGTGAAGTTCGTCTTCAAAAGGAAGGCAGCCTTAAAGACCATGGTGCTGGCTACACACTCTACTGGTCAGGCAAACCCAAAACTGAAAAACACCTTTCAGGAGTTGGCTTCATGATTAAAAATTCCTTTGCCTCTAAACTTGAAAATTTGCCCACAGGTCATTCCGATCGCTTTATGTCCTTATGCCTCCCTCTACACAACAAGCAACATGTTGTTCTTTTTAGCGTATATGCCCCAACTCTCCAAGCTGACCCAGCGGAAAAAGACAAATTCTACACTGACGTGAGCCGCGTCACCCAAAAGGTTCCTGCAGATAATAAGATCATAATCCTTGGTGACTTCAATGCCAGAGTAGGTAGGAACTCTGAAGCCTGGAAAGGAGTACTGGGCAAGCATGGCATTGGAAACTGCAATAACAGACGCCTTCTGCTAGAGTTTTGTGCAGAACGGCAGCTCACCATCACCAACACTATGTTTCAACAGAAAGACAGCCTGAAGACAACTTGGATGCATCCTCGATCCAAGCATTGGCACCTCATTGACTATATCTTAGTGCAACAGAGAAATGTTGGTGATGTCCATCATACCTGAGTGATGCCAAGTGCAGAATGTCCAACGGACCACCATCTTGCGTGTTGCAAACTTAACCTCCACTTCAAGCCCAAAGCTAGGAGGGGCAGCATTCCAAGGAGGAGGCTCCAAGTTTACAATCTTCAAACAGCTACAGTGAGAGGCAGTTTCCAAGTAAACCTTCAATCTAGACTTAAAGATAATCTCATGGATCCCTCTCCTGAAGTACTTTGACAGCATATTAAAAATAACATCCTGCAATCCTCTGAAGAATCCTTAGGGTTCTCCTCCAAGAAAGCTTGATGAAAACAATCAAGAGATCCAGGAATTGTAGAAGAAGAAGAGAACTGCTCTCCAAGAACACCTTGCTCAGCCATCTTGCCATGTAAGAAAAGCTGCCTTTCATCTTGCACGCAGTAAGGTCCAACAGAAACTTCGAGACATCCAGAACAAATGGTGGCTTGCAGGAAAGACTTGACTATGTGGAGATTTTGGTGGCCAGAGGGATTCTATGAGGCTTTGAAAGCAGTGTACGGACCCACACATCAGGTTCAAAGCCCCTTACTCAGTGCAGATGGTCAAATGCTTCTCACAGATAAAACCTCCATCCTGAACTGATGGTCTGAACATTTTCAGACTTTCTTCGGTGCCTACTGTGTAGTCCAAGGCTCAGAAATTAAGCATATTACACAACAACCAGTGAAAAATTAATTGGAAATAGCCCCTACTATGGGAGAGACACTTAACGCCATACAACAGGTGAAAACTGACAAGGCAGCTGGGTTTGATGGAATTCCACCAAAAGTCTGGAAGCATGGAGGTCCAGCACTCCATGATAAATTTCACAAGCTTGTTGTGCATTGCTGAGAATAACGTGAACTACCACCAGATCTCTGTGATGCAGTCATCATCAGCCTGTACAAGAAGCAAGAAGAAAACTCAGACTGCTCAAATTACCGAGGTATTACTTTGCTCTCCATTGCTGGTAAAATCCTTACAAGAATACTTTTGAACAGATTAGTACCCACTAGTGCAGAAGATCTTCTACCTGAAAGCCAGTGTGGTTTCAGAGCCAATAGGAGCACCACAGACGTGGTATTTGTTCTCAGACAAGTGCAAGAGAAGTGTAGGGAACAGAACAAAGGACTCTAAGTAACCTTCGTTGACCTCACCAAAGCTTTCGACACTGTGAGCAGAAGAGGCCTGTGACAGATCTTGGAACGTTTAGGATGTCCCCCCAAGTTCCTCAAAATGATCATTCTGCTACATGAGGATCAGCATGGACAAGTCAGATATGGCGATGCACTCTCTGAGCCCTTTCCAATAACAAACGGTGTGAAACAAGGCTGCGTTCTTGCACCAACTCTATTCACAATCTTCTTCAGCATGAAGTTCCAAAGGACCATGGCAGACATCGATGAAGAAAACGGAATCTACATCCGATATCGTACCAATGGAAGCCTATTCAACCTAAGGTGACTGAAGGCCCACACCAAGACCCTGAATCACTTTATCCGTGAGCTGCTTTTTGCTGATGACGCTGCTCTCTTTGCTCATGCAGAAACAGCTCTGCAGTGCTTATCATCCTGCTTTGCAGAGGCTGCTGAGTTTTTGGGCTGGAAGTCAGCTTGAAGAAGACAGAAGTTCTCTACCAACCTGCACATCAAGAAGTCTTCCATCATCCCCACATCACCATAGGTGAATCGGAGCTTAAGTCAGTCCAGCTGTTCACCTACCTGGGAAGTATCATTTTCTCAGACGGTAAGATTGACAAAGAGATAGACAACAGGCTAGCAAAGGCATACAGAACCTTCGGAAAACTCCATAAAAAGTGTGGTTCAATAAACACCTGAATTAAAATACAAAAGATCAGTGTCTACAGAGCCATTGTTCTGTCTACTCTATATGGGTCTGAATCATGGGCCATCTATTGCCACCACCTGTGGCTTCCCGAACGCTACCATCAGCGCTGCCTCCATACAATCCTAAACATCCACTGGGCTGATTATGTGACCAAAGTGTGCGTTCTTGAACAGGCAGGGGTCACCAGTATCGAGGCCATGCTGATGAGAACGCAGCTGCGCTGGGCAGGGCACGTCTCCAGGATGGAGGATCACTGCCTTTCGAAGATTGTGCTCTATGGTGAACTCGCCACCGGCTGTGGCAAGAAAGGAGCCCTGAAGAAGAGATCCAAGACTCCCTGAAACAACACCTCAGCCTTGACCATATTGACTGCCATCAATGATCCACTCTGGCCTCCAATCGGGATTCATGGAGACACACCATTCATGATGCTGCTGCTTCCTTTGGGAACACACACAGAGTCAGTCTGGAGGGAAAAAGACAACGCAGAAAGAACCATTCCTCGCCAATATTGCCAAAGCAGATGTTCCGCTGTGCCTTTTGTGACCAGATTTGCCTATCCTGTATTGGCCTTCTTAGCCACCAGCACACTTGCAGCAAACGTGGCTAGTGCCCTTTCCAAATCTTCGTTCGCAAAGCCTAGCCATGATGATGATGATGATATGCACAGAGACCATTAGTGCATTACTCTGTATTATTAGCTGTCCTAGTTCAGCAAGCTGGGACCAGTTTATCACTGTGTAGTTGTGACCAAAGCTGTGTATTCTAAAACCCTCTATGCCACTTCTCATGAACTGTTAACAATGGACCATTTGCAGTAGCTGCCGAGGGCACACCTGACCCCTCAGGGTGTAAGCTGGGTATTAAAGAAGCCTGTGAGATAAGAGTTGTGATAACTCCCCTCCAGGAAGTCATTAGAACCTCCATACCTAGCCTGAGGGGTCATGTCTGCTAATGGGCCATCAACAATTCCAAAAATACCCTATGACTCAGAGAAACAGATCACCCATTGTGGAACTCCCTGCCCTGGGGGAGGTACTGAGCGTTCCCATCTGAACCTCAGGGTATATGATCTTATGATATGGAGACTTCTAGGACCACTCGGATTCAGAGGAGGACCAGAACCTTGACAGGAGGCGACCATCACTCTTGACCAGACTGCGACCGTCATCAGCATCAACAGATTTTTTCACCTCCTTTTACTTTGGACTTGGGGGAACCACGTGGGTCTCAGCACAGGGGCTAATGAACCCTTTGGGTTTGTGCCTGAGGGTGCTGGGTTGTACTTCTGGGTTTTGTGAGTTAAAACAAATTTATTTTTGTGCCATTGCATTTATTGTAATATTTTTATTAAATTGTAACTCTGGCTTATAATCTCTTTTGTCTTGGGTTCATTTCTCCTGCCGGTTTACCTTTAAACCAGCATATTGACAAATATTAAGAAATTATAAAACAAAATAATCCAAATTCTTTTGCACTGTAGTTGCTTTATCACTGATATATTAATATGTTATCATAACTACTTTTTAAATTCTAGAATAGCAAAGTAGCTCCTAGGACTTATGACAGATATGCTGCTGACCAATTTACTAAAAACTAAGAAACAAACAATAATGGAAAATAAATATGGCAATTAAAATGTAACTTCAGGAATAGTACTTGATAAAACTCTTCCTCTGGGAATTCTCAAGCTCTTGTCAGATGGTGCAATTTTGGGTTATTAATGCCTTTTCTAATTACCTTTTTAGCTTTCTAACTCTCTGTAGGATTCAAATTTGTCACTTAAGATCTCACAAAACTGTCTTACTGAGTGCATTCTACAGCTATCCCCTTTCTGGCATTTAGAATCCATTGAGGAAGCACATTCTTTATTATGCATGAATACTTTATTGTGCTTGGAATAAGTATCTCAAATCTCTGATGTTTGGTACAAGTTCTTTACAGAGTTTCTTTTGACTAGGGTAGACCTTGGTCTTTTGGACTTACTTTTCCAGAAACTGTGTAAAATATTTGAGAAAACAGGTGCATTCCAAACTAGAAAAGCTCTTGATAGAGTCACCCTCCCCCCCATAAGTAGTTTTACTTAGATGATGAGGATCATATGGATCACATATATGTATAGAAAAGCACATTTTTGTGCTATCTTTTAATCTGAGCAATATCCTGGTGTAAATCCTGTCATTCTGAAACAGAACAAAAGATCTTTCCCAAATAAAGTCATTCATATTTTCTTGGAATACCTGTCTTTTCTTGCTCATTCTTTGGCTGGGGAGAAATTACAAAAATATCCCACATGATTTCTTAGTCTCAGAGGCCTGTATCTATTAAATTATTTCTCCTCAGCAAGAGCTAGTTAATTATATGTCATAAGTGTAAAAAGAAGCTAGGAAGTTCACTCTGAGTCTTCTTTTAAGATGAAAATGGCAATAATTTTCCCTTTTTATAATCTTTCCTACTCACAATTGCCCCTTACTTGTTCTGATTACTGTATTTGTGTATATACTATTGAGTCTGCTCAGCATAATGGAGAAGTGGGGGTTTGTCTTTTCTGGCATAATATTCCAAACAGTTATTGAGCTATTTTGGCTCAGAGTTGTAGAGTCAAGACAGAGAAAATATTAGTATTACAAAGCCACAAACAGCATCAGTGTAAAACAACCTCTCTCTGCAGAGGATTTGACTCAGACAGCAACTGAAACCTAATGCTTAGTATGAAGAAGCACATATTTAAAAGCAGGTAAACAGTACAAAAGTGACAGGTCATATATACAAAACAGCACTGACAAATTTGATAAAGTAGAAACAGATCATAATTTCATATACAATTCATAAGACAATCTTTTTCAACATTTTAAAAGGAAAATCCACCCATGGAACAGGAACTGTTTTGTGTGGTTGGCATTTGATACAGAATCACTTTTTTTTTTTTTAATAAATTAATTCCATATGGGGAAAAAAAAGCTGCTGTCTCATAAACTGTGATGGCTGTTGTGGAAGTATATGTCACTCTGAAGCACAGCAAAAATGTCTGCCATTTAGTCTTTACATCTTTCCTTGTCTGAATTCACAGTGAATCTTTCTTTTCTGTATGTCACTTTGAGTTTCTCTGGTAGTGATGTTACATACTGTACCTGCAGTACAATATATAATGTAATCTTCTATCACACTAGGTTTAGGCATAAGCAGTGCTTTAGTCTGCTGGCAACTAAAATATATCCACTTTGTGGGTTCTCATTCCAAAACAATATGAAAGAACATTGTCAAATTCATGCAAACTGCTATTTTTCCATTCAAATATTTTGTTGTGGGTTGAACTGGCAAAATGCCAACTGCCCAAAGAACAGAGTTAGCCTCTGGCTGAGAAAAGGGAGAAGGGGGGGAAAAACTCTCAAACTAAGTTTATGCTGAAACTAACTATATGTATTAATATAGAAAAGAGAAAATTAAGAGAAAACTACAATATAATACACACTTACACAAGTTATATATAGCAAGAAATAACCTCCCACTCCCCAGTTAATACAAAGTCTTTTACTCTAGATTCATAAGCACTCCAAAAGACACCCATCAAAAAGCAAATTATAACAACAAAATGTTTCTACTTCTCTGAATAAAAACAAAATGCAAGTAGCAGCAGCAAGAGCAGCAGGGCCTACTCCAAGACAGGAGCAGCACCACGTCCAGCTTGTACCTCAGCCATGGTGGAACTGACCTAACACTTCCCACTGCTGCACTCATATCTTAGGTTTGCGTCACCTGTTATGAAATACTTCCTTGGTTACCCAGTCAGGTGATAGCTGTCTCCAAATCCACATAGGTTCTCTGAGCCTGCTAATTTGAGGCCTAGCTAAAACCACTACATATTTTTTTCTTTATGTCTAGAATTTAAAATAGAGATTTTGTTGTTTTGCAAAAGCTTCAGTGTAAAATTTAATCAACATAGCTGAAAAATATAAAAGAGAAAAAAATGGCACTGTATTTAAAAGAAGCTGAGATGCTTATTTAATTCTGATGGACTTATTATTTACCAGTTTACACAAAATCATCTTAATTATCACCCCCTATATATCCAGAGTTTTTATTTAATTGACCAAACAGAAAAAAGTATGTATTTGTTAATTGTTCTCTTTTTGGGACTATGAAAAAGAGAAAGTGGGAGACATGGAAACTAGCCAAAGTGAAAGGGAATAAGATAACTTAAAACTAGATGTTACTTCTACGGCATGCAAAACTTCCCAATATGCAAATAAAAATGTAAATATAGATTATATATTCACTTCAAGTCAGTGTTCCTGACACAGAACCTTTTTTAGCACATCATCTGGAAAAGATGGTGATATAAAGGCATTTGACAACTTTGTCACATTCTTTCATGCCTTATATCAGTCAATTTGATACTTTCAAGTGGCAGCAAAACTAAAACACTGAGAGAAGCAGGGGCATGGAATGAAGAAATAAAAATATTGAATAATTCTTCAATATCAAATGGCTACGAGTTTGATGTACTGATTTTCTGTTCAAAACTTGAAAACTAAGAAGAAACATTGTTTTAAATTACTAACAGTGGAATGCAGCTGTTACACTTCCCTTTAATGCATGTATAAAACTGTTAACACTTTCCATAAACAGATTGCACCAGGTTCAACTAATGGTTATGAGAAATAAAATGAGGTTTTATTTTGGTTATGTGTTAAGCAACATATAAGTAAATAATTACTCCAGGTCCTGGTACTAAAGCACAGAATATATAGCAAAGTCATCTCACTATCAGAAATTTCTTACTTTATTAGCAAAGGGTGTATTTAACTCAGCATCAAGACAAATGCATGTCCTTCAGAAAAGGGTAAAGAAATCAGCAAAGGATGATCTTTCCTTGGAAGGCTTTGGTAGATGCTGGAAAAGAAGATGTAATTACTGCCAGTACTCTCTTTTTGGACACTGATTCGTCTGCAATGATGCTCAAAGTTAGGTAAGACTGCCATAACTCACTACAATAACATGGAAACCAATAAAGTTATATAAATACATAAATTCATTCTCTACTGAACAAGACTAAAACCCCCCTACAAATCAAAGTCAGTCAATACAGCATCCCCCGAGTATTTATTTCATGTTTCATAAACTAAAGTTCTATTCTTAGCGCAGGAAATATGCCTGTTTGGATTTTTTTTTATTTCTTGTGATTTACCTGTTGAACATGATGAGTATAGTCTCCACTTATTCGTCAAGTTAAATAAGGCAGACCTCTGCGATGTAAGAGAATAAAAGGGCTAAAAATCCTACTTTTTTTTCTTGTCAACAAGTTGATCAGATAATATTGTCAAAATAAAAGTTAAGGTATTCAGATACTGAAAAATTTCTCTCGTCTTCATATGTTGACAGTGAATATATTCTTACAACAAATGTTTTTAAGAAAAAAGTTTTAAAAATTTTATTTGTAGCTCTTGCTTCCAGTGTAAAAGTAACATGGAAAAAAACATAAAGAATTGATAAACACAGCTTACAAGTTCTTAAAAATATTTTTTATTTATTTGAAGTATGCTATATATTTTTTTTAAACTCTGTGTATAATTGGTTGTCAGTAATGGTGTTCTTGAGGTGTGGTAGATTACCAGATTCCCTCTAGAAATCTGGGATAGAGAAGGCCATCGCAACTGTATCTTGAATGAATTCCAAACATGTACAGTTATACATGTTTTATAGAGGTATAAATTCCACTTTCATGCTTAAAATCTATATCACAGTTTATCTAAAACTTGTACACTGACTTTTTGCTTGTCTTCTTTTGGAAAAAGAAAAAAATATGTCAACATGTTTTCAGTTCTTAAGCATGGAAAAATTACAAACCAGATGGTTATATTCTGATAATACTTAGAACAGTGCAAAGATTTCTGTTTTAATATTGAATATTGGGGCAAATTAAGAATTCAGTGAAAAAAACCTAAGTACTAATACAGTCTTCAAGAGAAAATATCTTTCCATTTATCTGAGTTATGAATATTTAAAAATCACATATGGTATGATTTTTCCTAAGCCCTTACAATTGGCTTAGCTGTTTTAGTGGAATTAATGATAAGATGCTTGTTAAATTCAATGTGAGCAAGTTTAAAGACAAGATTTTAAGTGTCATTCTCAGATTTGTTCAGAAAATACAAGTAGATTTAAAATTGCTGCTAAAAAATAGTAGATTTTCATTTGAAATGAGTTGGGTAGCATAACATCTGTCTTTCTGTCAATGTAAACTAGCAGAAGCCATTTAATGTTTTTGTGTAATGAGAAAACTGTAACTATAATAGGCACAAGTGAAAACACAAGCTCACTTATTTAGGTAGAATCTGAAATATGCAATGCAAAAACCTTTTTTAAAAAGCAGTGTAGCAATCGCTGAGAGGAGATCACATTATACTAGAAAGGGATGACAACCTTACACAGAATGTACCAAACTGGAAGTAGCAGGTGATATACCAGATGTGTGCACCACCTTTCAGAGGGATCTAAAAAGATTGCAAAAATGGGCAGACATTGTCATCATCATCATCATCATCATCATCATCATCATCATCATCATCATCATCATGTCCAGGCTTCAAGAATGGAGATTTGGGAAGGGCACTAGCCACATATGCTGCAAGTGTGCTGGTGGCTAAAGAGGCCAATGTGGGATAGGCAAGTTCAGTCACAAAAGGCACAGCAGAAAATCTCCTTAGGCAATATGGGCAAGGAATGGTTCTTTCTCGAGACTGCTTCTGCATGCATTCTCAAAGGAAGCAGCAGTATCGTGAATAGTGTGTCTCCGTGAATCCCGACTGGAGACCAGAGAGGACCTTCATCAAGGTCTGTCATGGGTCTTTGGAGCATCATGTTGAAGAAGATTGTGAATAGAGTTGGTGCAAGAACGCAACCTTTATTGGAAAGGGCTCAGAGAGTGCATCGGCATATCTGCCTTGTCCATGCTGATCCTCATGTAGCAGGACAATCATTTTGAGGAACTTGGGGGGAACATCCTAAATGTTCCAAGATCTGTCACAGGCCTCTTCTGCTCACAGGGTCAAAAGCTTTGGTGAAGTCAATGAAAGTTACATAGAGTCCTGTGTTCTATTCCCTACACTTCTCTTGCAGTTGTCTGAAAACAAATACCATGTCTGAGGTGCTTCTATTGGCTCTGAAACCACACTGGCTTTCAGGTAGAAGATCTTCTGCATTAGTGGGTACTAATCTCTTCAAAAGTATTTTTGCAAGGATTTTACCAGCAATGGAGAGCAAAGTAATACCTCGGTAATTTGAGCAGTCTGAGTTTTCTTCTTGCTTCTTGTACAGGCTGATGATGACTGCATCACAGAGATCTGGTGGTAGTTCACGTTATTCTCAGCAATGCACAACAAGCTTGTGAAATTTATCATGGAGTGCTGGACCTCCATGCTTCCAGACTTTTGGTGGAATTCCATCAAACCCAGCTGCCTTGTCAGTTTTCACCTGTTGTATGGCGTTAAGTGTCTCTCCCATAGTAGGGGCTATTTCCAATTAATTTTTCACTGGTTGTTGTGTAATATGCTTAATTTCTGAGCCTTGGACTACACAGTAGGCACCGAAGAAAGTCTGAAAATGTTCAGACCATCAGTTCAGGATGGAGGTTTTATCTGTGAGAAGCATTTGACCATCTGCACTGAGTAAGGGGCTTTGAACCTGATGTGTGGGTCCGTACACTGCTTTCAAAGCCTCATAGAATCCCTCTGGCCACCAAAATCTCCACATAGTCAAGTCTTTCCTGCAAGCCACCATTTGTTCTGGATGTCTCGAAGTTTCTGTTGGACCTTACTGCGTGCAAGATGAAAGGCAGCTTTTCTTACATGGCAAGATGGCTGAGCAAGGTGTTCTTGGAGAGCAGTTCTCTTCTTCTTCTACAATTCCTGGATCTCTTGATTGTTTTCATCAAGCTTTCTTGGAGGAGAACCCTAAGGATTCTTCAGAGGATTGCAGGATGTTATTTTTAATATGCTGTCAAAGTACTTCAGGAGAGGGATCCATGAGATTATCTTTAAGTCTAGATTGAAGGTTTACTTGGAAACTGCCTCTCACTGTAGCTGTTTGAAGATTGTAAACTTGGAGCCTCCTCCTTGGAATGCCACCCCTCCTAGGTTTGGGCTGAAAGTGGATATTAAGTTTGCAATGCTCAAGGCGGTGGTCTGTTGGACATTCTGCACTCGGCATCACTCAGGTATGATGGACATCACAAACATTTCTCTGTTGCACTGAGACATAGTCAATGAGGTGCCAGTGCTTGGATCGAGGATGCATCCAGGTTGTCTTCAGGCTGTCTTTCTGATGAAAGATCCTGTTGGTGATGGTGAGCTGCTGTTTTGCACAAAACTTTAGCAGGAGGCATAGGTTATGTGCTGGTTTGAAGGTGAACCAGCAGGGGAAATGAACTCACCACGAGAGAGATTATAAGTCAGAGCTAAAATTTAATAATAATATTACAATAACAACACGGACACACAAGGGAAATTGCTTTCAACTCACAAAACCCCAGCAGTATAACCCAGTGTCCTGGGGCACAAACCCAAGGGGGTTTGTTTGCCCTTGTGCTGAGACCCCTGTGGTTCCCCCAAGTCCAGAGCAAAAGGAAAAGAAAAAACCTGTTGGTGCAGGCGAGGGCTGTGGTCTGGGCGAGAGCGGGGATCTCCTGCTGTCAAGGTCCTGCTGCTGCTCTGGATCCGATGAGAAGTTCCCGAGGTCTTCTTACCCACCCCTTATGTACCCTCAGGGAGCACTCAGTCCCTCCCCCTGGGCGGGGACTCACACAATGGGTGATTAACTCTGGGAGCCAGGGGGTGTTGAACTGTTGATGGCCCGTTAGCAGCTCCGCCCCCTCAGGCTGGGTGTGAAGGTGATAATGGCTCCCTGGGCAGCTGCTGCTAATGGCCCATTGACCTTGGGGAATGAATAGAGGGGGTAGAATACACAGCTGTGATCACCCCCACACAGGGTTAGCTGGTACCTCCTGCTGAACTAGGACAGGTTGTCATTGCAGTTTCCAACACCATGTTTGCCCAGTATTCCTTTCCAGGCTTTGGAGTTCTTTCCTACTCTGGCATTGAAGTCACCAGGAATTATGATCTTATCACCTGCAGGAACATTTTGGGTGATGCAGCACAGGTTGGTGTACAATTTGTCTTTTTCCACTGGGTCAGCTTGGAGAGTTGGGGTATATACGCTAAAAAGAACATGTTGCTTGTTGTGTAGTGGGAGGTGTAAGGAGATAATGAGATTGGAATGACCTGCCGGCAAATTTTCAAGTTTGGAGGTGATGGAGTTGTTAATCATGAAGCCAACTCCTTAAAGGTGTCTTTTGGTTTTGGGTTTGCCTGACCAGGAGATTGTGTAGCTGGCACCATGGTCTTTAAGGCTGCCCTCCTCTTGAAAATGAATTTCAGTGAGAGCAGCCGATGTTGAGTCACAACATTTTGTGGGGAATTGGAGCAGAATGACGCTCACTGCATCCACTATCCCCAGTATCAAGCATGGTTCTGATGTGCCAACATGTGAGTGTCAATTTGAACACACCTTTGGAGGCAGGTGTATGCCTTTGTCTCTTTGTCTTTGTTTGGCCACATCAGAAGATGCCGGTTGGCAATGGTTATCCAACTGGGTGAGGGGCGGAGATGAGCTTTGGTTAGATCACCTTTTCTAGGCCCCTCTCCATGTGGAGCAAGCAGTGTTCTCCTTAAAAAAAGGCTGCTTGGTCATTCAGGAAGCTGCTGAACCACACTGTCATCTCCAGGGTCGAGTCTCAAGCAACCAATGTCCTGAACTGCCTGCATGCAGGGTTGGGGCTGCAGCTTCCAGTGCATCTTGTCACCTGCCATTACAACCATCACCTGTCACTACAGGGCTTTGCAATGTGGGTGAACCCTTCAAGTCTGCACAATGGAATTTTTAGATGAGGCACAGCACGCATGAAACTGGCCCCACCCTTTACACCAAAAGGTTCATCTGTCAGGGCTTAGTGAGCTTGGATGGTGATAGTGAATACCTCAGGATGTAGGTTTGGTTAGAGTATCCTTCTCTTAGATGGATCACCTTACAGGGCTACTTGAACTCCATCTGCCTGGGTTTGGAGTTAAAGTTGTCCTTCTCCTAGGATTGTTGCCAGGGAGCTAGTGAGCCCATCCTGCCTGAGGACACACTTTTCTGAACCTTCAGTTGAGACCTGTCTGGCATGGGAGACCCTACTGGAGGCACACCCCGCCACCAGCATAACTCACAACCTCATGAGGGCATGCAAGCTTCTCTCTTGCAACAATGGGGTGTCTGCAGAGAAGGGGCAGACAGCAATCTCATTTAATTCAACCAAAGAAAGTGGCATACCCGGCAACTGAGAAAGAATAACCCTGTGCATCAGTATATGTTGGTGGCCCATCAGTTGGTGTGAAGCTTTGTGGAGAGCAAGCCTTTGGTCTTGGTGAACAGTAAGTTCACCATGAATCAGCAGTAGGCTCTTGTAGCAAAGAGGAACAGCATCATCCTGGTTCATTAGGAAGGCCATTGCAAGCAGATCAAAGGAGGCAGTACTCAGCTCAAATAAAACACTGTATTCAGTGCTGGACTGCCTGGCACAAGAGACACATGGATACATCTGCTAGTCAAACTGAAGGGAAAGAAGCAAAGACATAGGTGATAGAAGCAGAGACAGGTACACTGAGAAGAGTATAGGGACGTAATCCAGTTGTGTCAGCATGGTGTGAAGATAGCTTAGGCAAAGTTGGAGCTGAACTTAGCAAGGTATGTAAAGAATAACAATGGCTTCTACAGGTGTGTCTGACAGAAAAGGTAGGTTAAACAAAGTGGACCTGCCTTATGAGGAAGGCAGGCAAACTGGTAACTACAGACAAAGAGAAGGCTGAGGCACTCAACAAACTTTTTGCTTCATTCTTAGTGGAATCCTCTCTTCCCATACCTCTTGAGTGGCTGGAACTCAAGATAGGGGCTAGTGGGGCAAAGGTACTCCCACTGAAGGACAAGATCAGGTTCCGGGCCAGCTGCTGAACCTGAACATAAGTCTATTAGACCTGATTAGATGCATCCCATAAACCTGAGGGAATTGGTTTATGTAATTGTCAAGCCACGCTTCATGATATTTGAAACGCCATGGTAGTCAGGGGAAGTCTCAGTTACTGGAAAAACAGAAAATATTTTACCCACCTTAACAAAGGACAGAAGGGAGAACTCAGAACTACTGATCTGCCAACCTGCCCTCTGTCCCTGGGAAAAGCATGCAACAGATCCTCAGAGAAGCCATGCTAAAGCACACAGGGTAAAAGGAAGGGATTCAAGAGTGATGGATGTGATTTATCTGGACTTCAGTTAAGCCTTTGACATGGTGCCCCACAACATCCTTCTGTTGAAATTGAAGAGAGATGGATTTGATGGCTGAGCTGTTCAGTGGATGAGACATTGTTTGGAATGTCACATCCTGAGCATAGTGATCAATGGTTCAATGTCCAGATGGATATCAGTGACAACTGGTGTCCCTCCAGGGTCTGTGTTGAGACCAGTACTGCATAATGTCTTCATAGATGGTATAGAGGAATTGAGTGCTACTCTGAGCAAATTCAAAGATGAGACCAAGCTGAGTGGTGTGTTTGACACACCTGAAGAACAAGACCCTTTCCAGGGGATCCTGGCAAGCTCAGGAAGTGAGTCCGCAGCAAAGTCATGAAACTCAATCAAGGTTCAAGGTCCTGGTTTGGGGCAATTCCAAGTACAAAGTCATGTAGGAGGATGAATAGATTGTAAGCAGCCCTGATGAGAGGGCCATAAGTGAGCTGTTGGGTAAGCAGCTGGACATGAGTATGCAATGTGCATGTGCAACCCAGAAAGCCATATGTATCCTGGGTTCTATCAAAAAAGCATGGCCATCAGGTTGAGGGAGGTGTTTATCCCCATCTCCGCCACTATTACAAGACCCCATGTGAAACGCTGTGTCCAGTACATCCAATACAAGAAAGAAATGGAGCTCTTGAAGCAAGTCAAGAGGAGGACAACAAAGATGGTGTGAGGGCTGGAGCAACTCTTGTGTGAAGACAGGGTAAATAAGCTGCTCAGCCTGGAGAAGAGATCGCTTTGGGTGACCTTATAACAGCTTCCCAGTACCTTAAGGAGGCCCATAAGAAAGCTGGAGAGAGATGTTTAACAAGATCCTATAGTGATAGGTTAAGGGGCAATGGCTTCAGACTACAGTAGATTCAATTTAAATTAAATATAAGAAAGAAACAGTTAACAATGAGGATGGTAAAGCACTGGCCCAAAGAGGTGGCACATGCTCCATCTCTAGTGTTGTGGTTTAAAACCAGCTGGGATTTGAACTTGAAGCAGCCGCTTCCCTTCCTTGCACTCCCTCCAAGAATAATGAAATAAGGAAAACAAAGAGGAACAGCAACAATATTGATAACAAGAGTATACAAAAGAAAGAATGATTTATATACAGAAATGTTCCTGCTAACCCAACCCAGCTTTGTGTGGCCATTGAGACAAGGCAGAAAACGGCAGGCATTACTGTATCTTGGTGGTCACAAGAGTCTTTCCTGAGACAAAGGAGAAAATGGGAGATGTTACTGCAGCTGGTGTCTTTTTTCCCTGAGCCCAAGATAATGAAAGTCAATAGAGGAAATCTCCAAGCTGGACCAGGTTTTCCCGCACTGAACACACCATTCTGACTGCACCAACAATTCCACTCCCTCCACTCCCCATCCACGCTGCGCTGACTGCACCTGGACCATACCCAGACCCCACCAACTGACTACTCCACTCCATGCCATGATTGTACTACCCCACCAGCTGTGCTTGCCCTCTTACTCTCCTGCAAAGAAAAAGGAACAAAAATGGAACTGCTTTTGCTGTGCATTTGCCCTGTCTGGTGGCAGAGCTTAAGGAAGAGGTGGAAAGGCTGAGAAGCATAAGGGAGAGGGAAAGGGAAATTGACTGGTGGAGTCACACCCTTTTGACTCCTAAGGAAGCACAGCAGGAGGTGGTGAAGCCCAATCCCTCCTGCCATCAGGCAGACAGAACAGACCATAGGGATGGGGACAAATGGAAACAGGTGCCTGGTCGAAAAGGCAAAAACACCCCCTCTCAACCCCTTTCACCTGCCAGGGTGCCCTTAAAAAACAGGTATATGGCCCTGGACTCAGAAAGTCTGATGCAGGGCAGTCAGAAGGAAGATCTGCCTACAAGGTCTTCTGGTTACCCCCAGTCTACCAGACAGATTACAACTACAGATACGAGGAAAAAGAGAAAGATTGTTGTAATTGGTGACTCCCTTTTGAGGGGAACTGAGGGCCTTATATGTTGGCCAGACCCATCTCACAGGGTTTCCTGCCTTCCCAGGGCCAGGGTGAGGGATATTACTAACAGACTTCCTAAACTTATTTAACCCTCAGACTATTACCCGTTGTTGGTTGTCCAGGATGGAAGTGATGACATAAATAAAAGAAGTACGAGGGTACATAAAAAAGATTTTAAGGCAGTGGCCTGATCACTTCTGGGACATGAGCACAGGTAGTAATTGTCTTAGCTCCTATGCTAGCTGGGATGAATGAGGAGATAAATGACGAGAGGTATAGGAAAGCCCAGCTTAACAATAGGTGGCTGTATTGGGTTGAGCTGGCAAAACGCCAGCTGTCCAAGTCAGAGAAAAAGTGTTCCTCCCCCCAACCAGCTAAGGGAAAAAAGAAGAGGGAGAGAGGGAAAAAAAAACTAAACCAGGTTTATGCTGAAACTAACTACATGTATTTATACAGAAAAGAGAAAATTAAGAGGAAACTACAATATAACACACACTTACACAAGTTATGTATAACAAGAAATAATTTCCCACTTCCCAGTAAACACAAATTCTACCATTTTAACTACAAATCATTCTAAAGAAGTCAATTCTTCAGAGACAGACTTAAGCAGAGAAAAAAGCTAAGAACAAACATTTTACTTCCCTCAGATAACATGATGGTAAGCCGGTGCTCCAGGCTTGGGCCTCCCCATTCCTCCTGGGACGGCAGAGTGGCTTGCTGGGACCACAGCTGTGAAGTAACTCACTAACACACCCACCAGCTCTTACCCCTTTTGAGATCATGCAATATGGTATGGAATACAATATAATTAGCTAGAAGAAGTCAGCTGTGAGCTAGCTCAGCCCAGCTCAAGTCAGCTAACAATTTCAGGCCTAATCTAAACTTTAAAGCCTAACTTCTTGGCCTCCTTGGCTAAACCCATAACAGTGGCTTAGGGACTGGTGTTACCATCAAAATTTTGGGGTTTTTGATCATGGGCCAAACTCCGTGTTGCCTAGACTCATCAAACCAGATGGACTTCATCTCTCTAGGAAGGGCAAAAGAACTGTAGCCCATAAATTGGTAGGGTTGGTTAGGAGGGCTTTAAACTAGGTTTGAAGGGGGAAGGGACTGAAACTGGGCTCTTTAGAGAAAAGCCTAATGGTGCAGAGCCTGAGTTGAGAGTAAAATCAATGGCCCAGCTGAAGTGCATGTACACCAATGCACGCAGTATGGGAAACAAACAAGAGGAGCTGGAAGCCATAGTGCAACAGGAAAACTATGATATAGTTGCTGTCACAGAAACATGGTGAGATGATTGACACAACTGGAGTGCTGCTATGGGGAGCTACAAGCTATTCAGAAAGGACAGGCAGGGTAGGAGAGGTGGAGGGGTGGCTTTATATGTTAGAGAGTCTCTTGACTCTGTTGAGCTTGAGCTCAGCAGTGGCAAAGTTGAGTGCCTGTGGACTAGAATCACGGGTAAGGTCAACAAGTCTGACATCCTTGTGGGTGTCTGTTACACACCGCCCAACCAGGATGATGAAGGAGATTAATTATTCCATAAGCAGCTGAGAGATGTCTCAAAATCTCCATCCCTTGTTCTTGTGCGTGACTTTAACCTGCCATATGTCGGCTGGGAGTTAATACTGCAGAGAATAGGCAGTCTAGGAGGTTCCTGGAGTGTATAGAGGATAATTTCCTTCATCAACTGACAAATGAGCCTACCAGGGGTAAGGCTCTGCTTGACCCACTGCTTACAGAGTGGGGCTGGTGGGTAATATAGTGGTTGGAGGCCGCCTGGGGCATAGTGACCATGAAATAATAGAATTTTCAATACTCAGAGATGCAAGGAGAGCCATCATTAAAACCTCTACACTGGACTTCTGCAGGGCAGATTTTGGCCTATTCAAAAGATTAATTCAGTGCATACCTTGGGAAACAACCCTTAAAAACAAGGGGGTCCAGGACGGATGAACATGTTTCAAGCAGGAAATTTTGAGTGATCAGGAACAGCCTATACTAGTGTGCTGAAAGGCCAGTCGGAGAGGAAAATGGCTGGCTTAGTTAAATAGGGAGATTCTGAAAGAAATCAGGGATAAAAAGAAAGTTTACAGACTGTGGAAAAAAGGGCTGGCTACTTATGAAGAATTTAGAAGATAGCTAGGTCATGCAGAAAAAAAAAACAGGGAAAGAAAAGTGCAAATTGAAGTTAATTTGGCTAATTCTGTTAGGGATAACAAAAAGTCCTTCTATAAATACATTAATAACAAAAGGAGGGGCAAGGAAAACCTACATTCTCTGTTGAACTTGGAGAGAAATATAATTAAGAAAGATAAGGAGAAGGCTGAGGTACTTAACACCTACTTTGCCTCAGTTTTTACCAGTAAGACAGATGGACCTCTGGACAACTGGCCTCTGGAGTTGGTAGACAGAGAGAGGGAGCTGAATAGCCCTCCTGTATTCCAGAAGGATATAGTTAGTGACTTTCTGAGACAGCTGGATCCTCACAAGTTTATGGGACCAGGTGGGATCCATCCCAGGGTGATGAGGGAGCTGGCAGAAGAGCTTGCCAAACTGCTCTCCATCAACTTCCAACAGTCCTGGCTCTCTGGGGAAGTCCCAGATGATTGGAGGTTGGCGAATGTCACCCCAATCCACAAAAAGGGCTGCAAGCAGGACCCTGGCAACTACAGGCCTCTCAGCCTGACCTTGGTGCCTGGCCGAGTTATGGAGTAGATCATTCTGAGTGCAATCACACAGCACCTTCAGGGTGGACAAGGGATTAGACCCTGCCAGCATAAGTTTAGGAGGGGCAAGCCCTGTTTGAACCAACCTGATCTCTTTTTACAATCAGGTGACCCACCTGATGGATGAGGGGAAGGCTGTGGATGTGGTCTATCTGGACTTCAGCAAGGCCTTTCTTTGATACTGTCTCCCATAATATACTCCTGGAAAAGCTGGTAGTCCATGGCTTGGACAAGTGTACCCTCTCATGGATTAGGAGCTGGCTGGAGGGTCGGGCCCAGAGAGTGCTGGTGAACGGAGCTGCATCCAGGTGGTGACCAGTCACCAGTGGTGTTCCCCAGGGATCTGTGTTGGGTCCAGTCCTGTTTAGCATCTTTATTGATGATTTAGATGAGGGGATTGAGTCCATCATCAGCAAATTTGCTGATGCCAACAAATTGGGAGGGAGTGTCAACTTGCTGGAAGGCAGGAGGGTTCTGCAGAGGGACCTGGATAGACTTGGCAGATGGGCTGATTCCAGTGGGATAAAGTTCAATAAGGCCAAGTGCCAGGTCCTGCACTTTGGCCACAACAACCCCAAGCAGTGCTACAGATTGGGCACAGAGTGGTTGGAAAGCAGCCAGGCAGAAAGGGACCTTGGAGTACTAATTGACAGGAAGCTCAACATGAGCCAACAGTGTGCCCAGGTGGCCAAGAAGGCCAATGGGATCCTGGTCTGTATCAAAAATAGCATGGCCAGCAGGACCAGGGAAGTGATCCTTCCCCTGTACTCTGCATTGGTGAGGCCACACCTTGAGTACTGTGTTCAGTTCTGGGCCCCTCAGTTCAGAAAGGATATTGAGATGCTGAAGTGGGTCCAGAGAAGAGCAACAAGGCTGGTGAAGGGACTGGAGCACAAGCCTATGGGGAGAGGCTGAGGGAGCTGGGTTTGTTCAGCCTGGAGAAGAGGAGGCTCAGAGGTGACCTCATCACTGTTTATAACTACCTGAAGGGAAGTTCTAGCCAGGTGGGGGTTGGTCTCTTCTCCCAGGCACTCAGCAATAGGACAAGGGGGCACGGGCTTAAGCTCTGCCAGGGGAAATTTAAGTTGGAGATAAGAAAAAAATTCTTTCCAGAGAGAGTAATCAGGCATTGGAATGGGTTGCCCGGACAGGTGATGGATTCACCATACCTGGAGATTTTTAAACACAAATTGGACGTGGCACTGAGTGCCATGATCTAGTAAATGGACTGGAGTTGGACGAAGGGTGGGACTTGGTGATCTCGGAGGTCTTTTCCAACCCAATCTATTCTATGATTCGATGATCCTATGACTTTTCCTTCCCCACAAAGCCATGTCCCCAGTGATGATGTGGTGATATAGAATAGCAATCTAGACACACTCACATGCCTCTAGGCCTCTGCCCTTCTTTCACCAACTGTGAGAAAGCTAGGACACATACAAATATTCAGGATCAGTTTAGCGGGAGTTTTGAGCAAGCTGATCTAGTTGAAGACATTCCTGTTCATTGCTGGAGGGTTGGACTACATGACCATTAAAAGGCCCCTTCCACTTCAAACTGTTCTATGATTCTTTCCTAATGCAGAGAGTCACCTAGGTAACCCTGGAGATGACAAAGTGGCTGAGCATCTGTGACATGGGGAGAGGCTGAGAGTGCTGGGAGCGTCCATCTTGGAGAAAAGAGTCTGCTTAGAATCTTGAGTGTATATATACTTATGGGACTGTATTAAGAAGAAGGAATTAAACTTCTTAGTGGTGTCCAGAGACAATGCAAAAGCCAGGTGAGTCCAAATAAGGTATGTGAAAATAATTCTAACCAGAAGAAAAAGGAATTTTATTGTGAGAGTTATCAAACAATGGAATGGGTTTCCTGAAGAGGCTGTGGAGACCCTGACATCTCTCTGAACTTGCCTAGAAAATTTGAAGTCCTGGTCAATATCAATCACTCTGTGATAGGTCGATCAGGAAAACCACCTATAAAAATAAATGGGAGAAGAAAGACAGAATGAAGAATTACAAGGCACAGAATCATGGCTTCATGAATCTGGCAAAAAAATTACTTATAAATGTCTTGTTTTATAAGATATAGTTGGAGTCATTAGTGAAGTGAATACAACCTGTTACTTGGTATCTCATGTGTTGGTGAAGTGGGAAGTTTTTATTCACACTTCTAATTGTTGTCCACTTTGAGACATATGCATTCCACCATCAGCTTATCATTTTATTAGAAACAAAAATCTCACAAATCTTAAGTAGTTCATCATATCAAGAGGTGATAAAAATATTTAGTTTGTGCCAGAAAATGTCAAAATACTAAAGAAAATTAAGAGTTTGGACAGATCAAGACATGTTTGATCTATCTTCATTTGCCCAGGTGACATTCAGACTATTGCAGCCATGTTTGCTTCAGAGCTACAATAACTTTTCTTAACAAACATGTAAAATTGCATCTGTTCCTTTTTTTCTCTGTCCATTTCAATATTCTCATGATTTTCTTGACTTATATAGACACCTGAGATGCAGAAGAGAAAGAGAAGAAAGCAAAGTGGAGGACATCATAAATGAGCAGATGATCTGTAAGCATTTGCTATAAAAGCATAGAATATCTAGAATTTTACACTTTGCTGTCAGGCTAGGTGAAGTGTTTTCATTAGAAATATGGAGAATTGAAAATCTGCATTTAAGATAAGCTACAGTTGTAATCACTCTATATAATATCTATCAGAAGCTTACTTTTGTTTAATTTCTGAGAAACATTTGGCAATCATAGTATTGGAACAGGGTGCTGCTTTGTTTACTGTACTATACTGACATGTAGTTTCAATAGCTTGATAATATGCAGCAATTGTAAAGGCTATGATGACATCTATTAGATCACATTTATTTTTGAACAAAACAACATGGAAATGTCCTAATTCATAATACTTTATCAGTTTCTAAAATATAGGTCAGCTTTATTTACACTAGTAGCTATTTCAGTCAATTCACATTTTAAGGTGGTGAACAACCTATTCCTATTCCATATTTAACAAACAGTAGATTGGTTTGTTAAAAAATGTCTTAGCAAAACAGCATAATCTCTTGGCTTGTTATATCATTCTTTTTTTTAATGTTTTATTTATGTAAAATATTTAACTTTCTACCTCATTTACCAGACGCTTGGGGGACTTTGGATAGTACTTAAAACAGTACAAATTTTATGCACCCAACTAGCAAATGATGCCATCTTCAGGAATTTTTTTAATTTTTTCTGGTTTTGTTTGTTTGTTTGTTTTTAATTTTGTTTTGTTTCGTTTTTTTAATTTTCATTACATAAAATATTAGTTACAATTGATGAAAGCTGAGGCTATAACTATAATTCAATTAAAATGCAGAAACACAAGCAATATTTTAAAATTTTATTATGCTTTTTGTGCAAAAGTAATATGGAAAAAATACTGTTTGAGTTCTGATGCTGAAAAGGCATCCTTCATAGGTTCCTTTTCCTCTGTCCTATAATCTTTTTCACATTCCCTACAGAGGCAAATGTATTGGTTTTCTATAAATGTGGGTAAAAAATATCCAGTGGCTCTAAACTGCCAGGATGTTTCCCTTTACAGATATGGTATATTAAGTCCATGAAAGGCTTTTCCTAAGAGAAGTCTGAATCTTTAAATTCTTATATAAATCCACAGACAGTGATACAGCCTTCAGTATAAATTATAATGAATATGGACTCCCTTTTTGATGCAAAATAATCATCACAGGGCTGCTAAAAGGTGTCAGCAGCTTCAAATCACAAGAGGTTTGTCCTTTGGTATGAAGTACGAACAATGGTATGCCAAAGCTTAGAAATAAACTCTGCATAGGGAAAGGTAAATGCTTGAAAATGTTACTAAACTGTTGTGCAAAACCACAAAGGAAAATAGACTTCTGCCACAAAAAATTTTCAGCACATATCTCTCACAGTTTCAATTCTATCTTATAGGCTGCTGATCAGTAATAAGTCACCTGAACACAAGTTGTTTTAGGTCTTGTGTTTGACACCATGCATCTTTTTTGCAACCAAATAAGTAATGAAATACCCTGAAGCAAACTTTTCTACATCACATTTCAATATATATAGACAACAGTGATGCTACTGTTGTTTCCATTTCATTAAGCTACTTCCATAGAGAAAGAAAGAGATAAAATAGCCCAGTCTTTCAGCTTCCATCAGTAAAATATGACTGGCAATGTGTGTTTTCCCCTGCAACAGAAGTAAAAGTTCCACTTATTCTTTATATAACAAAAATGCAAAAAGTGAGTGTTATGGTTTAAGCTAAGCCTAAATTTAGGCTTAAGTTTTCAGAGTAGGCCTGAGATAATCAGCTGACTTGAGCTGGGTCAGGCTAGCTGACAGCTGACTTCTACTGGCCGCGGGTATTCCATACCATATTCTGACATCATCTTGAATATAAAATCAGGTGTAAGTTCAGTTTCTCATGGCTGCTTGACTGGGAAAAACGTATTGTGTTGTTTTCCTGGACCAGGCCCTACAACCTCACCGCTACCGTATCTTAGGAGAGTAAAATGTTTGTTCTTAGTCTTTCTGTCTGCTTGGGTCTGTCCCTCAGAGGATTGAGTTCTCTTAGGTTATTTGTAGCTAGAATGGTGAGATTTGTGTTCGATGGAGAGTGGAGAGTTATTTTTTGTTATTTCTAACAAGTGTGGTGTGTGTTACATTGTAGTCTCCTTTTAATTTTCTCTTTTCTGTATAAATATATATAATTAGTTTAAGTTTAACTCTTGGAGGTTTTTTTTTCCTTTCTCCCTTTTCTGTACTGACTCTGTATTGGGCAGTTGGCATTTTGCCAGCTCAACCCAAGACAGTGAGTTAAACCATTAATTGCTTGTCAGTGTTTCTTCTAAAGTGTCTTATATTTGAATAGTCATAGCATACAGAGTTTGAAAGTATCCAACAATTCTCTCAAACCAAACTTCTAGGAAGCAAAAAAGCATAGTGAACAGTTAATGTAATATACAGATAATTTGCACACAGTGAGACAGAGAGGGATTTCACTCCCCTCACACATAAATGTATCCTCTTGTATTTCATTCTTCTTGTCTGCCTAATATCCTTTAAGACCTCATATTCCCCCCAAGTACTGACATTTTCAAGTTCATCTGTTTCATGATACTTCAAAAAGCTCCTTGACATGATTTGGTTTGATTAATGGCTGGCAGTATTCTGAAATTATGTTGCAAAGGGGCACCCAAAGGTAATACAGGAATCAAGAGTCTATGTTGTACTATTTCAGTTGAGCTGCTAATAAAGAAATCACCACTGAGCGGTGTATTTATAACTTGGGGTATTCATTTTGTGTTATACAGTGATTTTGACTTCCTAGTCTAGCTAGGACTTTTCAGGCCATATATCTTGCAAAATGGACATAATTCTCGCCAGCTGGAATGTATATCTGTGGTTTCTTTGTTTTTTTAAATTAAATGTTAATTTTGGCAATAAGACAATATACTGATAATATTACTTAATAATTTATAAAGAGTGTATCAAGATGAGGTACCTAAAATTTGAAACTTGTAGTATGGTACACAGTTTTTTCTGCCTCACTCTTGTCAGGAAACTAGATATTGAAATATAAATACATTTTACTCAATTTCAAGGGCAGTAATCTTGCTATTTCATTATGCATTGACTACAAAACACTCTGGGTATTTAGGGCGTCATTGACCTTGTAACAATCAGGCAGGAGTGCCTAAGTATGTCATGGAATAAACCAACCAACATATAAAGCATGAACAAAACTAGACAAACTGTATATCCAAAAGGAGTTCTTCCTTTATTTCTGAACCCTTTGTCACCAGTCCCTTTAGACCCAGCCAGAGGTGTGCACATTGCAAATATTTTTTAAAATATAAATAAGAGAAATGTATGTGTAAGGCTTAGAGATCTGTTATTTGAAAACAAGGAAAGAATTATTGTGTGGTATTCAGATGTAGATGCAATTCCAGACAGTGCAACATATTGCACTATACCAAATATAACCATTCTGTTATAAAGCATCATGGAAACATATACTTTGGAAGTAACTTCTTGTGGTCATCTGGTCCCATGCTCAAATAAAAATCAATTAGATCAAGTTATTTAGAGCTTTTTCCCATTGATTTTTGTATACAATCAAGGATGGAGGTTGCACAGCCTGTTTAAATCTCTGACTAACGTGCAAAAAAATTGTTTTGCTACCTAGGTTAAACCTCCCTTTTACATGCCCTCTCTCCGTATTTAACTGTGCAGCTCCAACTTCATAGAATTATAGAATGGTTTGTGTTGGGAAGGACCTGAAAATCATCAAGTTCCAACACCCTTGCCATAGTAAGGAAAACTTTCCACTAGACCAGATTGCTCATAGCCTCTTCCAACCTCATCTTGAACATTTTCAGGGATGGGGACTCCACAACTTCTTTGGGTGGCCTCTTTCACCACCTCATCACCCTCACAGTGAAAAATTTCTTCCTAAAAACTGCTCGAAACCTATTCTCTTTCAGTTTAAAACCATTACCACTTGTCCTGTCATTGCATATCCTTGTAAAAAGTTTCTCTCCATCTTTCTTGTAGGTGCCCTTCAAATACTGAAACGCCACAATTACACCACCCTAAAGTCTTCTCTCTTCCAGGCTGAACAATCCCAATTCTCTCACCCTGTCCCCATAGTAGAGGTGCTCCATCCTTGCCGGCCCTCCTCTGGACTCAATCCAACAGGTAGATAGATACCCTTCCACCGCTGCACTGCCCAGAGCTGGACTCAGATCTCACCATAGAGGAGTAAAGGGGCAGAATCACCTCCCTTGACCTTCTGGCCTAGTTGCTTTTGATGCAGCCCAGGATACAATTGGCTTTCTGGGCTGCAAGCACACGTTGCCAGCTCATGTCCAGCTTCTCATCCAACAACACCCTCACATCGATCACAGTAGAGCTGGTCTTGATATGTTCACCTTCCATTTCAGATTGATATCATGGGTTGCCCCAACCCAGGTGCAGGACCTTGTACTTGGCCTTATTAAACCTGAAGATTCTCACAGACCCACTACTCAGGCTTTTCCCAGCCCCTCTGGTGCACCAACCCATCTTTCAGGTGTGTCAATTGCACCACTCAGCTTGGTCTCACTGGCAAAGTTGCTGAGGTTGCACTCAATCCCTTTGTCTATGTCATTAACAAAGACATTGAAGAGCACTGGTCTCAATACAGACCCTAGAAGGACATCACTTGTCACTGATATTCATCTAGACATTGAGCCATTGACCTCTAACCTCTGGATGTGACCTTCCAAACAATTTCTCATATACTGAAGAGTCCAGCTGATACCTTAGAACCTTACATATTTTTATGTATATATTCATATATTTCTAAATTTTTATATAGTTGTATAGCCTCTCATATTTGATGTAGCAACTAGCAGTTTCTACCTTTGTGCCATATTTTTGAATTTCTGTCCCAGTGTTGAAGGCAGCAATTGGAACATCTTGCTTAAGACACATGTGCTAAGACTAGAGTAGCAGTACATATTATAGCCAAAGTAAGATACCATTTTAGGGAAAGTGGTGTGAAGATGGTGATGACGGATGAAATAAAGGGTCTTGAGACCTCTGATTCAAATTCCAGAGGGGTGTTGCCATGAATGCCCTCAAAAACAGGACTTCGAGCCAAGTTAATATAGGATAAGATAAAAAGGTACATTCTTTAATGGCCAGGCTTGGGGCTTTTAGGAATACATGATGACATCTTCGTGCTGCCCCCTTCTTCCTAGAACACTGATTTCCATGGGTTTTATAATATGGCCCACCCAATCCCGAGTTTACACATCTCTCAGTCCAGCCCCAGTCCCACCCCTGTGCCATCCCCCAGGATCTTGGGGCTGGGGTCACTGGGACCCTCTGTCCTTCATTCTTTTCTTCCTCGGGCTTTGGAGTTTTTCCAGTGTTCTTAGACTCAAGGTTGTTGGTTTATGTTTCGTCTTGTTTTGCAGGCCTTTCTGATAGTTGTCAGCTCTTGTACCTCGAAGAGAGCCTAAATAGCTAAAAGAATTTGAGCTACTATTCTGTGGTAGGTGTTAGGATGTATAAACAATGAACATAAGCTGTTACAAATATGAACACTACATTTGCTACAGTTACAAATACTTCTAAAATCTGTAAAATTCAAAAATCAGAGAACCCCTGTGGCATCAGTGGCAGACCTAAGGGAGGTTCTAGGAGTGGCACAAGAGCAGACAATTCTTAGATTGGACGTAATCTTTAGTTATGATAATTAAGTAGTGTTATGAATTATATACTATACTGTGACACATGTCTCTATACACTGGGGGGGGGTGATGCAGCCAGAGCGGGGTTCCTTTTTTCCCCCCTCCCTCCTCCTGGCAACCCATGAAGAGCCTCAGGTCCTGCCTGAAGAAATATGAGGCTGTCCTTGGAGGCAGGGTGCATCTCTCTATATTTTCTACACTGAAAACTCTCATTAAAGAACTGCTCTTTGTGCTTCCCAATCTAATGTTGTCTCGAAAAGTTTTCCCTCAATTTTAGGCAACACACCCATCAAATCCGTCTCTCTTCAATTTCAAGAGAAAGATGTTGTGGGGCACCATGTCAAAGACTTAACAGAACTCCAGATAAATGACATACATCACTCTTGAATCTCCTTTCTGTCCTCTGCAGGCTTTAGCATGGCTTCTGTGAGGATCTGTTCCATGCTCTTCCCAAGCACAGCAGGCAGGCTGGCAGGTCAGTAGTTCCCATGATTTTCCTTTCTAATCTTCTTAAAGTTGGGTACAAAGTTTCCCTTCTTCCAGCCATCTGGAAATTCCCCTGACTGCCATGACTTCTCAAATATCATGGAGAGTGGCTTGACAACTACATCAGCCAATTCCCTTTGGACTCCGGAATGCACCTCATTGGTCCCCATAGACTTATGAACATTCAGGTTCTTCAGTGGTCATGAATCTGACGTACCTACAGTGGGAAGTAGTTTGGTTGTCCAGTCTCTATCCTGCTGCTCATCTGCTTGATAATTGTGGAAAGAGAGATTATCTTCTCTATACACTCATATTAGATACCTGAAGACAGCAATCATGTTTCTTCTCACCCTTCCTTTTCTTCAAGGTTTAAACACACCCCAGCCCTGGAGTCTCTCCTTGAATGTCTAGTGTTCTAGTCCTGATTGCATCAGTGGCCTCTGTGGGACAAACATGTGTCTGTCATGCAGAGAGCAGTCTAGGCTCAGCACAGCACTCAGAAGCGTGTCAAGGACCACAGACTGCTGGACAAAATCCCTTCCCCGACCTGCTGGCCACATCTCTGCTTATGAAACTCCAGACAAGAGGCTATATTGCTGCATGGGGACACTGCCAATGTGGTGTCCTCAGTGGCAGTTCTGCAGAGCTGCTCCCAGTCAGTTGCCTCCAGCCTTTTCTGCTGCAAGACTTTGTCCATCCCAGGGACAGGGCTTTGTTTGCTTTTGCTTTAGATGAGTTTCATGGAGTTCCTTTCCCTGTTTCTCCAGCCTGTCTAGACCCCTTTGCATAGTACCCCTGTCCTCCAGTGCAGTAACCACTTATCCGGACAGGTATCCATGCACAGATTTGCTGAGAGTGCAGCTCATCCAATCATCTAAGTTGTAATTAAGACAATGAAACAATAATTGAATACTAGTGGAACAATACTGATATCAGACCAGCTCTGTGACAGTCTCACTGTAACTGGCCTCCAGCTGGACTGTGCCACCGTTCACAGACCTTTGACCCTCGTAGTCTTGCCAATTCTCAATCCACATTACACTCTACTGACCTAATGATATCTCAGCATTTTATTTAAAAGTTACTGTGTGGTGCTACATTCACTATATTAAATACTGTATGCTCCATTTGCTAAGCCTCTCATTTTCTGAGAGCTTAAAATAATTTAAAAGCTAAAAAAAAGGAGGGGATATAGACAGAATTTTCATGAAATATGTGCAAAAATATAAACTTCTAAGCCTCTTCATAGTGACTCCCAAGAAAGACTTTCAAAATCAATGGTTGAGAAATTATAGAAGCTTATGACTTGTTCGGTGGTTTATTTCTTTTTGACTTCCTAGTCAGTCACTGAGGAGATTTTTCATGCTTTATATACTGGGAAGATATTTCTGTTTCTCTGAATTCATCATTGCTGTGCCTCACAATTGACTTAGTTATTTCAGAAGGATATTTTCTGAAAGATAGGCACAAAAAAAGTAAATTTTGTCTTGTTAAAATAGCAATACAATGCTGACAATGACCTAGGGGTTTCCCTTTGTAACCTAAATCTTTAATTGGCCTTTCCACCTATAAGATTTAGAAAAATTTCCTTCACCACAGAATAAAGAGAAGTAGATGTAAATACATATATGAATATGTAGACATTAATGCAAAATCTGTTCATTTCAGAATTCCATTGACAAAACAAGGTTTCTCTGGAAATTGTCATTATCTTTGTATTCTTCAGCAGAAGTTTTTTTGTTCACAGATTGTTTCCATATATATCATAACTCTGAACAAATCTTCTAAAGATATTCTGAAAAATACCAAAACAGTTGAATTCATTAAACCAGCCTTGTGAGGGCAGCAAGTATACTGCTACCTGATCCTTGCAGTAATATCCTTTTTCATGAAAATAACCTGTAAAGTAGAGGGAGATACAAAGCAAGAAAATTTTATGGCAAATTTAACCGGAAAATAATTGTTTTCTATGTGGATATGATTGTTCAATAACCTGTTATGGAATTTCAAAGTAAATCTAACATATTCACTAAGCTAGTTCTGAATGACAGAACCAAAACACACTCTAAGTGGACCACATTAAGGCAATCTAACACTAAAACAATGTTCCTAGAAGGAGTGAAAATAATTACATGTTCTGCCTGAGCTACTAAGCAAAGAAACATTCTGTCTCAGGCTTCGATAATGCATGTTAATTTCCAGTTTTCATGTTTTCCATTTTCAGTGAACAACTTGTTTGAGAATGCAGTGATTTGAAAACAACAATGTCTGCTAACTATAAGGGATTCTGAAAATGTTAAACTGAGCAGATTCCAAATTCCTCTGTGGGAAAAATTACTGATAGAAAACACCATTAATTCCCTCAGAAGTCACAACAAGGAACTAAAAAAAGGAAGTATCTTAATGAGTCTATATCTTGCTAATTGTAGGTTTTGCATTGGTATTGTACCATTCGCATAGATATTTGCTTTTAGCCAGACTGAGTGCTGCTTCTGTCATTGAGATTAAAACTTCATTTATATGAGAGACTGCTCCATCCATTCTACAGAGATCAGTTTACTTATAAAGAAAAGGATTTTAATGTAGCAAAACATAGTACTGTATTTAATTTGTAGAATGACATGAAAGCTAAGTTTGAGAGAGGTTAGGTTTAAGATAGGAGAGGTCAGTTGTTTCAGTTCTGGGAAAAGAGTTCTTAAAAACTTTTGCCTACTTCAAATCCAGGTGATCAGTTATCAAATCATGTCCTTCAGTCTTCAGTCAAGCCAATGATTTCGTATCTGTCTAACCAAAAATAACTTATTATGCTGCATAGGGATGGGGTAAATAGTTTTATAAAATTAGTTTTAATGTTATTCAAATTTTGTATTGCATATTATTTGTCTCCTTTGCTCCTAAAAAAATCATTTATTCTTTCATTCTTTTCTCTTTTATCAGAGTTATAAAAAAATTCACGGTAAATTAACAATATTCCTTTTGTATACGCAGTGTCAGCTTTTTAACTGGCTAGCCACCCATACCTAATTTCTCTCATTGATATTTCATTGGAGATTGTCACACTTACATCATGACTACATAGATTAAAGGGATGACTGATGCTACTGCACTCTGTCTCTGAATCAGAAAAAAAGAAGCTGACTTCACACTGATGCTCAGTCTATTTTGGTTCAGGGCAGGTCTCCAAAGAGGGTAGGCAATATTAGTTAGATGGCTAGTGTGTGGGTCCATGCCAGAATGATTGCATGTCCTCATTTTCCTTCTATTTTAAATTTTGTTAAATAAAAAAGTAAAAGTAAACTTTTACTCTTCAACATGTTAAATGCTTCTCTTCTATAATTAATGTTACTTTTGAGTGGTAATTACTCTGAGAAATAGTCTTACAGTACAGTTAGTTTATTGTGGTGTTTAAAGAACTATGACAAGAAGAAAGGCAGAACCAGGATCAGAGTAAATATTCATCTGCCTCTTGAACGTGAGGAACAACTATTTCATCAGACTCAATTTAAAATGTATGCATTCAACCCCATCTCCAGTAAGTAGGAAACAACTTGTTCCAACAAGCAGTGATCCTCCTGGCTCTTCATTGTTGTTCTGTTCTAATATGTAGTGTAAAATTTCTAATCTTCATACTTCATATACTTTTCATATATTCAACATTATTTATATGTGTCATGGTTTAACTCTAGGCAGCAGCCAAGCCCCATGCAGCTGCTTGTTCACTCCTCCACCAGCAGGATACGGGAGAGAATCAGAAGGGTAAAAGCTAGAAAACTCATGGGCTGAGATAAAGATAGTTTAATAGGAAAAGCAAAAGCCACACAAACAAACAAATAAAAACAAGGAAGTAATTTAATGCTTCCCATGGCAGTAAATCTCCAGGGAGATTCAACAGTTAGTAGGAAAGATAAATGTCATCATTGCAAACATCCCCCCTCTTCCTCCTTCTTCCCACCACTTTTATATATTGAGCATGACTTCACATGGTATGGAATACACCCTTAGTCAGTTGGGGTCACCTGTCCCAGCTGTTTCTCCTTTCAAATTTTCATGCACCCCAGTCTCCTTGCAGTAGGAGAAACAGAAAAGTCCTTAACGCTATGTAAGCACTGGTCAGAGTTAACAAAACAGTGATGACATTAACGGAAGGAGTACCACGGTAATTTAAAAAGGATTTCAAGGACCTGGATCAATCAGTTCATGGGACAGGAGCATAGGTGGTATTTGACTCAGTTCCTGTGCTAGCCAGGATGGAAGAGGAGAGAAATGAAGAGAGGAGCAGGAAAGACCATCTTATCAATGTGTGGCTAAAGAATTGATGCCACTGTAAACATTCTGGGGGTTTTAACCATGGAGCAAACTCCATGTTGCCTAGTCTCCTCAAATCAGATCGGCTTCATCTATCTAGGAAGGGCAAAAGAGTGTAGCCCATAAGCTGGCGGGGCTGATCAGGAGGGCTTTAAGCCAGGGTTGAAGGGGGATGGGATTGAAACCAGGCTCTTGTCTTGGTTTGAGGGGAAAAAACCAAAATGTTTACCCACAAGCGGGGGAGGGGGCCTTCTCCACAATAATCACACCACTCTTTATCAAATTTAAGAAAAGGAATTTTAATACAAGAAGGATAACTCTCCCTAACTGCTATAAATATATATATATATATGTACATATAGTTATAACCATAAACAGACCAGGGCAAACCACTTTCCCAACACCACAGAGAAAAAAAAACCAAAACAACAACCCCCACAACAACAAACCCCCACAACAACAAGTTTCCTTTGGGAGAAGAGTTATACTGTATGGCAGTATCAGTGTCACAGCCCAGCTGGCAGCAGGGTGAGTTCCCAGATGAACTCTGTGTCTCTTCTCCCAAATGAAGAAAAGGAAGCTGAAAGTGGGGAACCGCCACGTGTCCTGGAAAGCAGATGCAAACTTCTCTCTCCCGGGTCGCTGCCCCAGCCAGGGCAGGCAGGCCGTGACGGTGCAGGTGGTGGTGAGACTGGAGCAGAGGCCAGGACCCCAGATGCAGGAACCAGGGAACCAGGAGAACAGCCATGGTGAGGAGAAAAAGCAGCGGCTCAGCAAGAAGCCCCAGCAGTAGCCAGCAGCAGGAGCAGGAGAAAAAAGAACAGCTTCCCTCCTCGGCAGCACACACACCGCTCCTGAGTTCCACCGAGCTAAGAATGGAAAAAATGTCCCCAAAACGAAAAGAGACAACCTGCCCCCACCTAAGTGATCAGTAGTTAACTACTTCTTTTTGTTAACTGCTGGCATGGGCAGTTAGTGGCAGGGGAGAGAATTTACATAATAATTCCAAACTACAACAGCTCTCCAGAGAGAAGCCTAAGGATGGAGAGCCCGAGTTAAGAGTGAAATCAGCAGCCCATCTCAAGTGCATGTACCCATATGCGGCACTGCCAGCTCCCGCTCCGGAAAACCCGGCAAGACCACAGCAACCATGGAATCAAAGCTTTTCCACGCCGTTCGTCGCCGCAAAAAGCCAAGAAGTCGTCTTTGCACCGCCTTACAACTACCAAGAAACAGCCTGTGCACAGGAAATGAGACCACCGGCTGCCGCTGTAGAAGCGGCCGGACCTCAGCAGCAACCTTGGAACCCCACGAGACACGCCGCAGAAAAACAAACCGTGAGTGAGCTTTATTTAAATCCCAACTCCGAGAAGGCGCGATGGGGAATGCCTTCAGCCGAGAGAGACATGTGGAGGGAGGGACAGACCCTGTGGAGTTTCTCTCCCCCTGTCCATCCACCTTCGGCGCCGGCTCCACCGCCGCTGCCGCCAATGCCCTGCGGGTACCTCGGGGCTGGGGTCGCCCCGCCGCCGCGCTCCCCGCCGCCCCGCAAGTACGCCGGAGTCGCTCCGTTGCGGCAGGAGACTGTTCAGGCAGACATTCCAGCAGGGCTACAGCCGCCCGGCATAACCGCGTGGCCAGGAAAACAAAGAGACCACGTGATCGCAAAGCCCGCGAAATCAAACAAAGGAATGGCGCGCCCTTACCACGAGGCGCAAGGACCGCCCAACCCCCCTCCCTACTGCCTGCCAATCACAGCGCATGCGCCAGGCGCGGGTCCGCCGCAGCCCGCAGGGGCCGGGGTCGGCTCTGAATTCGCCCGCTCCGGGGGTGGATCAGTTCCCGCGCCACCCCAACCACCTCCTGCGTGGATCGACCGCGTCATGGAGAGGGGAGAGACTCCTCCCCAGTGGAGCAGAGCCAGCGGAGCTCCCCCTGAGCGTTCCCTTCACTGCGTGCCATTCACAGCGCAAGCGTCAGTGCCTGTTGCGCAGGACACAAGCTCTGCAGCACCAGCGGAGACCCTCTCCCCGATAGCCTCGCGCTGCCCGCAGCTGCCAACACCGGCACTGGAACCCCCCGCGCCGGTAGAGACTGCCCCTGCGCCGGCAACCTGGTACCTGCAGCCTCCATCACCGACAGCCACACCCACCAGCTGTATCCCAGAATGGAGAGCAAAAGAAAAAGAAGCCTCTGTTTGGGGCATGCTGGGGGGAGCTGGGAATCACGATGTAGTAAAAAAGGGATTTGAAAGATCCAAAAATGCTGCTTTAGCTGTCTTTTCTAACCTTCCTAGAACAGGGAAGCCTCTGGTAACTCAAAAGACCATTTCAGAAGCCTTCACAGGTATGGTGAAGCCAGATGAAAAGCATCTAGCCACCATAATTCAAAGCGTAGTTAAATCCAGAAAGTATCTAAGTGTATCTCTTGCATTTGTAACTTGTCTTGTTGCTGTTACTAATCAAAATGGACAGATAATGCTTTCTCAACAGGCAAATCTAAAAAATTTCTGCTCAGATAACATGGTTAAAGCAGGAGAACCAAACAAAGTGTGCCTTATAAGAATACCTTATCATAACATCAAAGATTTCATTCCTTTTGGTATTGAGGAAGCAAAAGTGTCCTACAGTGGTACTGGAGAAACCATAGCAAACATCATATGGCAATTGAATACTTCCTTAAAGAGAGATCCACAAGTGCTAAAGCTAGTAGGAGCTCTCCTTGGAAATGAGTCATGTGTTGAATTTCACCCTGTGCATTCTAGTGTATCTGAATGGTCAAACAAACACTAGTCACAGCAATATTTTCCTGTGGGAAGCTCAGATGTCACTCCTCATAATAAGAGTTACACCAATAGCAGTTGGTGTTGGAATGTTATTGGTTCACAAAATACAAGTTACCCCAAAACAAGATTGGTTCACACAAAAGGTAACCAGAGAAGAGCGTTGCCTCCTGGATATTTCTTAATTTGTGGTAATAGAGCATGGCCTGGAATACCTGCCCAGGTAAAAAGTGGACCTTGTTACTTAGGCCAGCTGACCAAATTTACACAATCAATACAAGAGCATGTTAAGTGGTCTAGTCCTCAAGCTGAAGAAAACACCATAGAACATTGGAGTGATACAGGACATTTGCCAGCAGCAGTTTTTTCCCCAGTTGGTGTAGACAGAGCATTATGTTTAGTGCAAATGCTTAACTACTGGGTGCAGGAACAACTAAACATCATTGCCAAAATGCTTAATGATTTCTCAACAGATGCTGATAGAATAGAACAAGCAGTATTACAAAACAGAGAAGCCCTGAGATTCTTGTTGAAGATTCATGGTTACCAATGTGATGAGTTTAAAGGAATATGTGCCACAGAATTAAGCAAACACTCCAAAGACGCACAAGCAGTGAAAAATAATCCTGACAAGCTAACAGTTAACATTTCTCCTTTAAAGAAAGGGTTCATTCCCTAAGCCTAATAACCTGGCAAGAAACAGCACTGATTCAAAGAGTATTGATCCTAGTTTTTATTATGATTTGTTTGATTGTTCTTATTTGCAGGACTACTCATTAACTGTCCAAACAAGAACAGTCCAATTCAAGTTAGCATGTTGTTTAGCCTGTATTTTGAAATTCTGTTAACTTTCAGTTAAAGTGCAGTTTTGAGCTTATTGCACTGCCAAGTTGCCCAGCAGGCTGCAGGGGTAAGGATACCTGCCCCCCTAAGCTGCTGAACATTTTCTAGAGAGCGTAAGATCATCAGTACTTACTCTCTTTCGGTGTTGGTTATGTTTAGCCTTTGTGAATTTTCTCTGTGAATTCACACTTGTTTAGTGCTTTACCAAGAGTGTATAAGGACTAAAAATCAAAGCTTCATTCTCAAACCTCTGTGATGGCCACACAGAAGTTCTGAGAATGGACCTTGAACATAAAGAGATTTAGTTCAGCTAGACTGAACTTGCTTCTTTGCTAAGTTAAGTCACTGCACTCTTGGGCACTTTGCACAAAGTTCAATAAAATTTGTAGTTTGTTTACAGTGGTTTGTGCGGTGGCGACTGCACAAAAAGACCACAATTTCACGCGTGAAAGAAAAATTTCTTGTTTTGCACTAGTTGTAAGTTTGCAAATTCCAAACATACGTGTCTTAGTCATGTATTAGTTTGTGTTAGTTTACAAAGGTTACTGTACCTCCTTCCAAAAGTTCTATTTTGAATAGAGAGGGGGAGGTAGGGATGTGTAACCTGCAAATACCCTGTTAAGTCTTGAATTAGCAAAATTTTAAGATTTTCAAAATGTTATTTCTCAGTTTTCAAAATTTTCAGCCTTTCTGTTCAAATTGCAATATGCATGATGTGTATTATGTTGTTTGCATTTTTGCTTTGTTCTTTGAAACAAAAGGGGGAGATGTTGCAGCCCTGTTTCAGGTGGGTCTGGAGGACCACCTTACAAGTTTCGTTTTCACCTTAAAAGGACATGTTTCCAGCCTCAACCAATTGGAGTCAGACCACCGCACCTGGGGCGGGGTCACTTAAGGTCATATATACCTGTGTTTTTGAATAAACTTGGGATTTGCTTTACATCACATTGGTGTGTGCAGTCTCCTCTAGGCCAGGTCGGCGACACCTCTACCCCACAATTCAGCTGGAATCTGAAAGTTATCAGACATCCTTTGTCCTCAGTCCTGGCACTCCAAGCCCAAACCTTTGTGTTGGTAGGGTGAGAAAAATTCTCTGAGAGACTCCTCCCAGCACCACCTTCCTGTGTTTGAACCTTTAACAATGTGCTCCAAGAAGGAAGCCTTGAGTGTGAGGAACAGGCTGGTCCAGGGTGCCAAAAGAAAGCCAGTGGGGAAGACGACCAGCTTGGTTGAACAGGGAGATGCTGAAGGAAATCAGGGGGAAAAGAAGAGGTTACCAATGGTGGAAAAAAGGGCTGCTACTAACAAAGAGTTTAGGAATATAGTTACCTTATGTAGAATGAAAATTAGGGAGATGAAAGCGCAATTTTAAGTCAATTTGTCTACTTCTGTTACGGATAACAAAAAGCACTTCTATAAATACTTTAATAACTAAAGGAGTAGCAAGGAATAACTACATTCTTTGCTGGACTTGGGGGGGGAACATAGTTAACAGAGACAAGGAGAAGGCTGAGGTACTCAACACCAACTTTGGTCCAGTTTTCAACAGTAAGACAGGTGGCCCTCTGGACAACTGGCCTCCTGAACTGGTAGACAGAGATAGGAAGCCAAATAGCCCCCCTGTGCTCCAGGAGGAAATACTTAGTGCCTTACTGAGTCACCTGGATCCTCACAAGTCTCTGGGACCAGACGGGATCCATCCCAAAGTGATGAGGGAACTGGCAGAACTTGCCAAACTGCTCTCCATCAACTTCCGACAGTCCTGGCTTTCTGGGGAGATCCCAAGTGACTGAAGTTGGAGAATGTCACCCCAATCCACAAAAAGCACTGCAAGGAGGACCTGGGCAACTACAGGCCTGTCAGCCTGATCTCGGTGCCTGGCGGGGTTACGGAGCAGATCATCCTGAGTGCAATCACACAGCACCTACAGGACAGACAAGAAATTAGACCCAGCCAGCACAGGTTTAGGAGGGGTGGGTCCTGTTTGACCAACCTGATCTCCTTTTATGATCAGGTGACCTGCCTGGTAGATGAGGGGAAGGCTGTGGATGTGGCCTGTCTGGACTTCAACACAGCTTTTGACACTGTCCCCCATAACATGGCCCTGGTAACGATGGTTGCCCATGGTTTGGAGAGGAGCACTCTCTGCTGGGTTAGGAACTGCGTGGATGGCCAGACCCAGAGAGCGCTGGTGAATGGTGCTGCATCGCGCTGGTGGCTGGACACTAGCGGTGTCCCCAGAGATCAGCATTGGGCCCAGTTTTGTTTAACATCTGTATTGACGATTTAGATGAGGAGATTGAGACCATCATTGGCACATTTGGAGATGACACCAAGTTGGGAGGGAGTGTCGACCTGCTGGAAGGCAGGAGAGCTCTGCAGAGGCACCTAGGCAGGCTGGAGAGATGGGCTGATTCCAGTGGGATGAAGTTCAATGAGTTCAAGTGCTGGGTCCTGCACTTTGGACAAAAATACACCATGCATTGCTACAGGCTGAGGACAGAGTTGCTGGAGAGCAGCCAGGCAGAAAGGGACCTAGGGGTTTGGATTGACAGGAGGCTGAATATAAGCCATCAGTGTACTCATGGGGGACAAGGTCAATGGGATCTTGTCCTGTATCAAGAATAGTGTGACCACCAAGGCAAGGGAAGTGATTCTTCCCCTGTACTCGGTGCTGATGAAGTCACAACTTCAGAATTGTGTCCAGTTCTGGGCCCCTCAGTTCAGGAAAGATATTGAGGTGCTGGAGTGGGTCCAGAGAAGAGCAATGAGGCTGGTGAAGGAACTTGAGCACAAGTCCTGTGTGGAAAGGCTGAGGGAGCTGGACTTGTTTAGTTTGAGAAGAGAAGGCTCAAGGGAGATCTCATCACTGTCTACAACTACCTGAAAGGAGGTTGTAGCCAGGTGGAGGTCTGTCTCTTCTCCCAGGGTATCAGCAGTAGAACAAGAGGGCATGGACTTAAGCTTTGCCAGGGGAGGTTTAGGTTGGATATTAGAAAGATATTCCTGCTTGAAGAGGTGGTGAATTATCCATCCCTGAAGGTTTCTAAGATGAGACTAAGATGAGACATGGCACTTAATGCCATGATCTAGTAATCACAGTGGTGTTGGAGCAAGGGTTGGACTTGATGATGTGCTGGTTTAAAGGTGAACCAGCAAGGGAAATGAACTCACCACGAGAGAGATTATAAGTCAGACCTAAAATTTAATAATAATATTATTCTAACAACACTGACACACAAGGGAAATTGCTTTCAACTCACAAAACCCCAGCAGTATAACCCAGTGTCCTGGGGCACAAACCCAAGGGGGTTTGTTTCCCCTTGTGCTGAGACCCCTGTGGTTCCCCCAAGTCCAGAGCAAAAGGAAAAGAAAAACCTGTTGGTGCAGGTGAGGGCTGTGGTCTGGGCGAGAGCGGGGATCTCCTCCTGTCAAGGTCCTGCTGCTGCTCTGGATCCGACGAGAGGTTCCCGAGGTCTTCTTACCCACCACTTATGTACCCTCAGGGAGCGCTCAGTCCCTCCCCCTGGGCGGGGACTCACACAATGGGTGATTAACTCTGGGAGCCAGGGGGTGTTGAGCTGTTGATGGCCCCTTAGCAGCTCTGCCCCCCTCAGGCTGGGTGTGAAGGTGATAATGGCTCCCTGGGCAGCTGCTGCTAATGGCCCATTGACCTTGGGGAATGAATAGAGGGGTAGAATACACAGCTTTGATCACCCCCACACAGGGTTAGCTGGTCCCTCCTGCTGAACTAGGACAGATGATCTCGGAGGTCTCTTCTGACCCAGTTGACTCTATTATTCTGTGAAAAACATCTCTTTTATCATCACTGTGTTCAGCACAAATACAAAGCATATCCCCACATTAGCTACTCTAAAGAAAATTAACTCTACTGTAGCCCAAACCTGAACAACATTGGAGGAAAAAAATGAGGTAATTGTGACTATAAACTCACAACCCTGTTTTTTCTTTTGGTCTCTAAATTAAACAGTTGTTTTCTGCATGAAACAGTAAGAGCTGAAAAATACAGAAATGCAAATTAATACAGGATGATACAAGTTTATGAAGAACCTTCACTTTTAGATACTGTTGTCTTATGCTGAGTCTCAATTTGAGAATGGCAGTGTCCAATGGTTTTAGCCATTTTACACTTTCTATTTTGTTCTGAACCTATAGTAACTTATACTATGTAGCTGGACCTCTCCAGGCCAAGGGAGCTATTTGACTTTGATGAGTATATTTTTTTAATTTAGTTGTCCAATATGAATTCTTGTTGGCCCCATGGTACCTTTCTCTGTATTATTCCACTTGGTCTGGGATTTGTCTTCTGAGCTGCAAGGGGAATAGTCTGTCCTCCACCTGCCTGGAGCTGTTCCTTTCTCACTCACTCTGTCAGATGGCTCATCACCCTATACCCTTTTGGAAAGGGTAACAACACTTTTAGAGTAAGCTTCACTCTATAATGTCTATGTTAGGGAAAAAAAGACACAGTAAAATATAGTCATAACACTTTCCACTTTCAGGGTGTATCATATGGTTGGTACATGGTTTTCAGACTGAAATCTTCCCTGCTTCCCTTGTGCATGCATTACTTCAGAGCCATGCTATGTACTTTTTAATGAAGTTTGGCACACCATAGAACACAATCATGCTCTTGTTTGCAAGTCCTAATTAGTTCTATTGTTTCTCAGAGACTAGGAGCTACCCCACTTATAGTTCAACATCAGTAATAATATACATGTACTCTATTAAAAAAAATTAAATTTATAGCCATATAGTAAAACATGTTTACTTCATGGGAAGGCTTATTCCTGTCAGCTAGTGCAGTAATTAAATCCACTGACCACAAGTAAGCAGCATATTTTCATGTATTCACTAAACAACTTTAATAATAATTGCATATACTGTGCAATTTAGGAAGCCACTTTTATTTGTCTTGTATACCTTTTCAATATTGTATTTGTTAGAATTGGTTTACTGTACATTAGTTAAGGGCCAGTAGGCAGTAAAAATTCTTAGGTTATGTAAAAAAAACCCAACAAAACAACCCCAAACCAGAATACATCTGTCAGCTACACATTTGTTTGAGAATTTTCACAGTACAAAATTTTGTGAATTGACATAGAGGAAACAGAACTTGATTATGAGATATTGACAGTTGCTCAACTACTGGATCACAAAAATTTTTACTTTGTTAGTTTTGTTCATGTTATTGTGGAAAAAACCTAATAACATGAACCAATATTCTTCCTGATGATTTAATCTCAATTGAAATTAATTTTAATAACAAAATAAACAAACCTCCTACAAGTATACCCTCTGCTGGGTTAGGAGCTGGCTGGAGGGCCGGACCCAGAGAGTGCTGGTGAACAGAGCTGCATCCAGCTGCCGGCCGATCACTAGTGGTGTTCCCCAGGGGTCAGTGTTGGGTCCAGTCCTGTTTAACATCTTTATTGATGATTTAGATGAGGGGATTGAGACCATCATCAGCAAATTTGCTGATGCTACCAAGTTGGGAGGGAGTGTCGACCTGCCGGAAGGCAGGAGGGCTCTGCAGAGGGACCTGGATAGACTTGAGAGATGGGCTGATTCCAGTGGGATGAAGTTCAGTAAGGCCAAGTGCCGGGTCCTGCACTTTGGCCACAACAACCCCAAGCAGTGCTACAGATTGGGCACAGAGTGGTTGGAAAGCAGCCAGGCAGAAAGGGACCTTGGAGTACTAATTGACAGGAAGCTCAACATGAGCCAACAGTGTGCCCAGGTGGCCAAGGCCAATGGCATCCTGTCCTGTATCAAAAATAGGGTGGTCAGCAGGACCAGGGAAGTGATCCTTCTTCCCGTACTATGCATTGGTGAGGCCACACCTTCAGAATTGTGTTCAGTTCTGGGCCCCTCAGTTCAGAAAGGATATTGAGGTGCTGGAGTGGGTCCAGAGAAGAGCAACAAGGCTGGTGAAGGGACTGGAGCACAAGCCCTATGGGGAGAGGCTGAGGGAGCTGGGGTTGTTTAGCCTGGAGAAGAGGAGGCTCAGAGGTGACCTCATCACTGTCTAGAACTACTTGAAGGGAAGTTCTAGCCAGGTGTGGGTTGGTCTCTTCTCCCAGGCACTCAGCAATAGGACAAGGTGAAACAGGCTCAAGCTCTGCCAGGAGAAATTTAAGTTGGAGATAAGAAAAAAATTCTTTGCAGAGATTGTAATCAGGCATTGGAAGGGCCTGCCCAGAGAGGTGGTGGTTTCACTATCCCTGGAGGTTTTTAAACTGAGATTGGACTGAGTGCCATGATCTAGTAAATGGACTAGAGTTGGACCAAGGGTTGGACTTGATGATCTTGGAGGTCTTTCCCAACCAAATCAATTCTAGGATTCTAGGATTCTATGTCTATATCATTAGAAGAACAGACTGCATGGGTATATGAAGAAAAAACAAAACAAAAAAACATACTGAAACCCCCATAATCTTCCATTTAGCTAGGGATTTTACAGGTGAAAGACACAGAACTTTATGAGACTGTAATACTAAATTCAAAAGACTGACCAGGCAATTGTCCTTGTTACACACCAGATCAGTTATTACTGGGACAGAACTACCTTCTGGGTGTATGTCTGTGTGTGTGTGTGTGTCAGGGAAGGGGACCAGGACTTTAGCAGTCTTCACATGGTTAGTCAAGATGGCCCCTGGAGTCTGTGGCCACATGGCACAGAACAAGCATGGGGAACCTGTCAATCACTAAGATCTGTCTAGTAGCACACTAACATCACAACCCTTGGAGCCTCTGATCGACTGCGGCACCCCTTACTTTGGCTAAGGGGACAGTGAATGGTCAGTGAGCCAAAGGTCCCACCTGGAGAGAGTGGCCACAGTAACCGAAGTCTACAAACAGACATGCAGAAAAGGTCTTCGTCTGGCCCTGGCTGCTCTCCTGAAGCTGCTAACATGTGACTTTTTAAGTGGGAACTATATTCTTCTTTCCTCTTTTTCTCATAGTTTTTCTTCTCTTAATCACTCTTCATTTATTCTTTTTTCCCTCTTGTAAGTTAAACACTTATTTTCTCTAAGTTGTTGATACCTCACTTAAGTTGCATGAAGTTTGTGTTTGCTGGGTGCAACAAAAGTTCCTTACTATACCAATGTTTGTTAATAATCTGTTCTCGTGCTTTTGTGAAGAGGCATGTTATTTTTGCAAAACTCTTTTTGCCAAAACGCCTATTTACTCATCAAATTTAAAAAAAAGTCTCTCAGAGAAAAATGTTTAGTTTTTCTCAAGAGATGAAGTCTATGTACAAAAAACCCAGTAGCTTTACAAGGATTCATGTGCACAAAATCTCTTGAAGCCTGAAATTAAAGTGTAACACCTGGTAAAGCTTGGAGCTTCTGGACCAGGTTGTAACACTCCTGAGTAGAGGCTTTTGCAATTGTTATTGTCTACAAATGCAACAGAGTACCAGAACAGGCAGTTCTTTTAGGTATATAAAAATTCTTAAATATTTCATCTGAGTTCCATGGAAACCTTGAAAGAACATACATAGCTTGCACATGGGTCCTAAAGTGACATGCTGAAAATTGGGGTCCTTATATTTGTCTATCAAAATTAACATCTGTTTTCATGATCACTTGATCATGAGGAAAAGACTGCACTGTCATCTATGCAATAAGTAGTCAGGTGCAAAGAGTGACAAAGTGGATTAAAAAATTATAAATCTGTACGGTTGATAATATCTAAGCAGCTGTTTCCACATCAGAAAATGATTAAGCATTCTCTACTGTTTTTGCCAGGGAAAGTGGACTGGTCTCAATCAAGATATCTGACAGTCCTTCACAATTAAATAAATAGTCTAATTTCATAGGTCAATTTAACGGTATGATGGTACACTTGAGGGTTGTGCCACTTGATGTTTTATTTTGCTGTTCACTGATTTTTCCATGAATGTAGCTGGGTTTCACCTTTGGCAAGTACAGTGCAACTGATTACTGACAAAGTTAATAAATTAAAGAAACTTAAAACTGAAGTAATTAAATTAGACTTGACAAAAGTTGTAGAGATTAATGCATGCAATCAAAACTATGTGCCTTAATCACTTTCACTGTCAGCTGTAATTTATAGCAGAGCATCTTTGCAACAATTCACTTTCTCTAAAATTTAAAGGCATGGATATGCAGTAAGAAAGGATACTGCAATGTGGCTTGGTGCCTAGTGTCTTCTTGCAGATTACACAACAACATGTAGCATAGTCTTTTTCACAACCAAGCAACCCTGAAATTCTGTTCATTTAAATGTACATATACGAATTTGACAAGGGTCCTGAACTAATACCTAGTGACACTGAATGACTAGTGATCCTTCCCCTGTACTCTGCGTTGGTGAGGCCACACCTTGAGTACTGTGTTCAGTTCTGGGCCCCTCAGTTCAGAAAGGATATTGAGGTGCTGGAGCAGGTCCAGAGAAGAGCAACAAGGCTGGTGAAGGGACTGGAGCACAAGCCCTATGGGGAGAGGCTGAGGGAGCTGGGGTTGTTTAGCTTGGAGAAGAGGAGACTCAGAGGTGACTTCATCACTGTCTAGAACTACCTGAAGGGAAGTTCTAGCCAGGTGGGGGCTGGTCTCTTCTCCCAGGCACTCAGCAATAGAACAAGGGGGCACGGGCTTAAGCTCTGCCAGGGGAAATTTAAGTTGGAGATCAGAAAAAAATTGTTTACAGAGAGAGTAATCAGGCATTGGAATGGGCTGCCCGGAGAGGTGGTGGATTCACCATCCCTAGAGATTTTTAAACACAGATTGGACGTGGCGCTGGGTGCCATGATCTAGTAAATGAACTAGAGTTGGACCAAGGGTTGGACTCGATGATCTTGGAGGTCTTTTCCAACCCAATCGATTCTATGACTCTATGATTCTATATCTAGTACAAGACCTGTTGGAAGTCACTCATTCAATTCACTCAATTCATAACACATTCTCTGCAGTGCTACTTACTTACTGACGTCACTTTCCACAATTTTTGTTCAACCTAACCTTAAAAGTATCATGCACATGATTGCTGTATAGGTAATTCAGACAGAAAAAAAGTGATAGGTGACAGAAATATGACAGAAAAAGAAGTTTCAGCCTTCTAGAGTTAAAACACCTTAATCTGGAAAACAACAACAACAACAACAAACAACAAAAACCAGCGAAGCCATTTGAAGCCATTTTAAACACTTATAAAGAATGTAACTATTTCTTTTTTTAAAAAATATGCATTGTAGGAAAATGGTAAAATGAACCTCCGAGGAGAACAGAACTGAGAAAGCACCCTGAACCTAAGAAGCTCCATACATGAGAGACTTTTGGTGAAATTTTAAAATTAGGCGTTTAACCTGCACTGGATTTTTAGTTACAAAGTTTCTGTATTCCCCCCGCCTTGTATTGTATCCAGCCGTCCCCTGTTCTCCCCTCTCTTCTCCAGAGGCAATGCCACTGGTGACTCATCATACTCCGTAGGTGCAGGCATTGTCTGTGCTGCTGACATGGTGCTGCCCGGAGGGTGGCCTCCTTCTCTCCCCCGCACTGCCGGAGCCGCGGCAGCAACCAGAACTTGCACGGAGGCGCCCCCACAGCTCCGGGACGAACCGGGGCAGCCCCCGCTGGTCTGACCAGGAGCGGCTCTGTGCCTGAATGCCTATACCTCGTGTAACCAGTGCCGCCGAGGCTGCATGCCTCTGGCTGCTGCCAGCTTCCACCCCTGTCCTAAGCCTATTGGCTACCGTCCCCGTCTGTCCCCAAACCATGAATTTCTATTGGGTGTTAGTCCCTCTGTTTTCCTATTCGCTAGCCGAGCACCTAAGGCACTTCCCCCATCCAGTCCCAGCTCTGGCACCTTCCACCTCCCGGGACGTCAGAAGAGCCTTCTGTGTTACGCGTCTAGTCTCGGAGACGGAGTTGAGTTCTGTCTCAGCCCTCCACTGCTCCAGGAGGACAGGCGGGAACCGTCTCCCTTCCCCCCAGGGCTACATAATGCATGTAGTGTTCCATCACTTTAGCAAATGGATTTATGCGCAATCACTTCTCTGCTACAACTGTTTTAAAAGAGATAAAATAATTAATCACAATTTTTTAATATTCAGATTTATGAGAATGAGGTAAATAATCTGCAGCATTTTGACACTGAAAGACTGAAGAGAAAAAGATGAATCTTCACAGTACAGTCACAAAAATATTCATCACTGCAAACAGGCAGACACAGAACAGCTTTTGTATACTAATACATTTTAAAGCTGAGACCTGAGCTTACAAAGGTTTTCAGGCAACTAAGATTGACATAGTGGCTGAGGAATCTATTTCACAAATTGTTACAAAGATGTACATTAAAAAAACAGATTCAGGCTGCAAATTCTATTTTCATATGGATGCTTACTGCAAGGTATGCTTAAATTTAGGCTAGAAACAGGATTTTAAATATATGTTTTTCTGTCCTTGGAGTTTACATATTATTCACTGAATGCACTGACTTTCTTGATGGATATGGATCTTTCCCATTATTCAATCAGGAAGCCTATAAATACATAGGAGATCTGTGAACTACACTTCTTTGACTCAGTATTCAGATTTAAAGCTATTGCAGTTTTTTTCTCCTGTATTAAATCATGTTATCCCAACAGCAGTACCACCATCACTGATGGCTTATCCTTTGCCAGTCACAGGTCCCTGTCTGGCATTGGCTATGTCAGACATGGGAGAAATTTCTGATATATTCTCAAAAAAACCACCTCTGCAGCTCCCCACTACCAAAATGTTTCCATATAAACCCAATACAGTCATCCAAAAATTCTGATAGCAGCAAGAGTTGATATTCAGGAAAAGGTTTAAAAATGTATATTTCTTTTGTAGGCTTAAATATAAGTTCTTTGAATAGGGTCACAAAGTCCAAATAATCACAGACACTGTACAGCATCATTTGAGAGTTTTTATTGTGGGGATACACTTTCCAGAAACCTGAACAAGGCCCACTTAGTTTTGATGGAACAGATGCTATTCAGTACAGCTAGCTGAGGGGAAAGTTTGTTCTGAAAGGTTCATTATGTGAAATAACACTAACTGTAAACTGACCCTGAGTCCTATCCATTTGAACTCAGCCAAACAAAATTCTGTCATTTGAGAATTCAGACATGTTGAAAACTTTACCAGTTGTCTGTTTGTTAATTTTATTTTTTTTTAAATAATGGAACACCCATTTTTTTAATATGTTATCATCATGTTCCTTTTAAAGATATGGTGTAATTTTTTTTATTTGCTTGAAAACTTTGGAAATAGTTTTCATGCTATAAAGGTTATTTTAATGTTGTCATGAGATATGATGTATACAAAAATGTGCAGTTTAAAATAGCATATTCAAATATTATGGATCTTTTGGATTCAGTTAATATGGCTTTATTTCTCATTGTTGCTGTTAGGATTAATCTCAAGGCTATAACATAAAAGGACATCAGTTTTCTTAGTACAAGCCTCCATGTTTGAATAACAATTATTTTAACAACAAAAAAAAAAAAGAAAAAAGGAAACTTTTCTCTCTTTGTTTATATGTCTTAAAAGGTTCATACCCACTCATGAGATAACAATTACATTACCCCAGAACAGATTGGAGATTGCATTGTTCTCTTAATGAATTTTGTGTGTGAAAAGAAATAGTTTGATTAATCACAGCATTGCAGATTTTATTTTGCAAACCCCACTTTGACATGAATATGCAGTTCTGCTCTTTGTGCTGAGTGTGGCTCTCTTGTCACTACTGGGACCATCTAGTATCTCAGAGCTGTCATAGTACAGAGGTTACCTGAGATAAATCACTTAACAGCAGCTCCAGGCCCTTACAAAGTAACAGATTAGATACAGTACATGCAGAGAAATGCAGAGTGAAGCAGACTGACTGAATATTCTGAAATCTAAATCAGTAGCATCCCCCTCCCCAGTTAAGGCTCAGAGCTGGCAAAGTGCCACAGAAACTGGTGAAGATCATTCTTCATGAGGTCATTGTAGTCTGGAATAAGAATATATTGAGCCAGCATAGCAAATACATTGGCACTGAGGGCATTTTTTTGCTGCTGTTTTCCTTTTCTGACAGGTTAATTTTTTATCCTGCTTTCTCAGTTATACCAGTACAGCTGAGGATCCTTTCATGTGCATAGCATTGCTCCCTAAAAGGGAGTAACTGCCATAGGAAAAAAACAAAACCAAATTGTGAATAAGGCTTTGATATCTCAGTCCAGAATAGAGTTAATTTTATGCAGTTCATAATGACATTGCTGATTTGAGATGAATGAAAGAAAACTGCATTCAAATGAGATTTACAAACATTAAAACCAAGTTTCAGCTAATGATTTAACAAGGAAGAGTAGATCATAATAGTTTTCTTTAGCAACAGATATTACTGCCTAAAAGTAGGGCACCTACATCACTCCCTTCTTATCAACAAAATCAAAAGAATTGGTCAGCACACAAACCTTGTCTTTTGATTTTGTTGTAAGTTACAGGGTGCATTCTGATAATGATGCATATAAGGATACATGTAACTTCTCTTTTACTGGTGAGCATGATTACAAAAGGACGGGAAATCTTATCAGGCTTTTCATTTGACATATACAGAACTGCTATCCACTTTCCTCAACCAGTAATATAATTTTTTTTAGTATCACCTATCCTCTCAAAAATTTTAGACTTCTCAGACTTTTAAAAATCAAATAACCTTGTCCAATATCTATATATTCAATGATTGTGTGCAAAAGTATGTCTTCTAAACCTAACCTTCTGGAGCCAAAATGGCCATCAGATTAGGAATGATTGTGCAAGAAATATAGTTACTAGGGAATTTTCCCTTTAAAGATGAAGAGCTAGCAAAAGGATATGGAAAAAATTTCACCTTTACACTACAGCAAAAGACAATTAAACTTAAGGGGAAAACATGGTGTAAGACCCCAGAATTTGAGCTACGAGTTCATTGAAAGAGATGAAGGCTCCAAAAATTCATCCATCGAATTTATTAGAAAAGCCTTCAGCTATTTTGAAACCTTAAGAGAGAGCACAAAAGAGAAACATTACACACATTTTCTCTCAGGAGGTGCTTTTACCAGTAAACTTTAGAAAATAAAGGAACTTGGTAAAAATTGAAAAGACAACATTCAACCAAAGTAAACCATTCCACAAATCATTGACTTAGCACATGCTAACCCCTACGATTTAGCAAAATATTATCCAGTCATAAGTTAGCTAAAATATTAAAAGAGGAGATGAAGAGAGGAAGAAGTGAAGAAAGAGAGATAATTATAGCCACTATTCCTAGATCAACCGTAGATCCAGCTTCCAAGAGTCCAGGAAGCTGACAGTGTCCAAACAAACATAGAAAGCACATGTTGCTGCTTTTATGTGCTCTGACCCACTGTAGTCACACCTCCTGTTCCCAGCTGGGACTTCCCACATGTCAGCCAATCTGGGGTTGGGTCAGTCGCTCTGGTGTGTGGTGTGGGCAGTGCTGCTTGTGACCAGAGACTGAGGCTGCCCCGGTGCTGCCTAAGGGCTGGAGTGCAGGGCAGGTATCACCTCACCTCCATGAAATATGACCTGTTCCTTCCCCCAGTCCTTAACAAATACACACACTTTAGTTGGTCTGAGCCAATAATAAATATAATAATCCAGTGTCTCACACATGATTACTGTTGCAGGGAAGAACTTAAAACTGAAGTTAAAAAAACAAGGAGGGAGGTTTAGTTCAGAAGCAGTGATATGCTTAATAATTTTTTTTTAATGAAATAAGAAAGCTATTGTATCCTGGAAGCATATTTTTGAATGTGAAGATGTTTGTCCTAAGACTTGTGTATTGATTTTGTCTGGAACAGAGTTAGTTTTCTTCATAGTAGATAGTATGGAGCTATGTTTTGGATTTGTGCTGAAATGAGTGTTGATAACAGAGGAATATTTGAGTGCAAGATAAGGAGATGATCTGAGACTGCTAACATGGCTTCCCTAAGGGCAAATCATGCATGACCAATTTAGAGGCCTTCCATGATGGAGTGACTACAGTGGTTGACAAGCAATGTCATTCACTTGGGTTTCCTTAACATATTCTCAAACAATATACTTATGTCCAAATCGGAGGAGCATGCATTTTAAGAGTGGACTACTTAGTGCATAAGGAATTGGATGGTTGGAGTTGTTGTGTATTGTACAAGAATGGCAGCAGTGGGAAAATTCATAACAAAGATATCTCTGGTAACTTTAAAACCAAAGAGACATACTACAACAAAGAAGCTGGCAAAAATATGTATTTTTGCAAGACGAATGACTGTGCTATCACACTGTTAGGAACAATTAGGTGTTCTTGTAAAGTTTGTAGTGTAGTCATAGTTAACAGTAAGAAACGACAAGTTACTGGTTGTTCAGTTGTCACTTACAGAGAGGTGCAGTTTACCCAAATACAACGGAACCAATCAGCAGCACAGAATGTATCATGTGGCTCTATCCGCTATTTTGAAGTGTGCTGCGGCCTTCATTTTGAAAAATGTCAGTGACCTTCAGAGCCACCTAATAAGCACCTAGTGGAGTACATACAGTAGACACGTGGGGAACTCTGTAACCCTGGAGTATCCCAGCCAATAGAGAAATGGGTAGAGACCAACACTCCAGGCAAAGGGGATAAAAGGGGCTGCAACCTTCATGGAATTGAGAGACATCACTGAAGTTTGTTCAGTGCCCTCTCACTTTTATTCGAATAAAAGTTTCTTTTTTTTTTTTTATGATTATCTCCTCTGTCTCCTGGCTATGTGTTTGCCCATATCTGGATTTTCAGAGTAATGGTATTCAAAAGAGTATTTTTTTTTTAAAGTTACCTCATTGCTTACATACTGCACAACTCCAAAGGGAAACGATCAGTATTAGGGAAAGTTTAGCTACTTTATAAAATTCACTACTAAACTCCATAACTTTCTGTCTTCATTAAGAACTTGAGACAGAAAAAAAAATTAAGTTGGCATTGTTAACATATCTGTTTTCCATACACATAGTAAGAAAGAATTTTTATTATAGTTTTGTGAAAATTCTGTTTGTCAGAAATACCTATGCCACATCCTGTGACAGAAAATTGTGGCTTTGATATGGCTGCTTATTCTGTTGAACAGCCTTAGAAAACAGACCTTAACAGAGCACACTGCAAAGTTTTTGTGCTATAGGACATTGTACTAGACAAACATGTGCCTTGGCAGTGTCAGTCCATAGACTAAAGGCAGGAGTAATATTGAAATTTCAGATATTCACAAGATACAGAAGCGTGTAAGAAGCAGCATGATGCATGGGTGGGTGGGGGTTGTTAATGTGAACCTGGACACTCTTGCATGTTTCTGTGGGGGGGAGGGAGACATCAGACTACTGTTAGTCCAGAAAATAATACAATCATTCCCATATAATAATTCAGTTACCTTTTTGTATTTCCTGTGTAGCAGAGAAGTGTACCCTTTTCTGTTATTTTCTGTGAGTAGGTGGCTTTTCCCTATTTTGCTTTTCCTTACTTTTTCTTCCTCTCAAAAGATAAATGCTCTTTCATTTTCACATGCACTTCTGCTCCCAGCTCTCATTACAGTCCTAGCTGTGCTTTACATCTGGAAAGCTTAATATGTCACTATCTGTCCTCAGAACCAATGTACACTGGAATACTCAATAAACCAGGAGAGTTATCTGACCCCTATTACCTGACAGACTGTTTGCATGTCATTTCTGTAAAGCACCTTGCATGCTTCTGCCAGCCAAGAGCCTCCACATATTCCATTCATTTTGAAATAAGCATCCCTTGTGTAGCAGAATGTGCACCTTTATGCATATTTTACCATCTACTCTTGTTTTAACTGAACCTGGCAGTGTTCTTCTGACACTTGCAGACTGTCTTTGACTGTTAAGAGTCTCAAGGCTTTTAGAAACATAGTCATTGTGATGCTCTAAAACACACAGAAAAGACAATTGTGTGTGTGCAGTAAATGCAGTAATATAATTTCTTTGCTTGTCCTTTAAAATGAAAAAAAGTAGAAAGTTAATGTTGAAAGTCTTTAATTGTTGGTCATCTTTCTCTGCCCAAAGATATGTCGCTTTGGATGCTGTGCCTTCTAAAACCATGCCAGACTCTAAATCAATCTGCATTGTTCTTGAAATAGTGGAAAACAGAGAGTCTTCTGATTCCTCATGTCTGCCATTCACACAGTGAGTAGAGAGGGGCAGGGGATTTGGGCAGTGTCACTCAAGTTCTTTTGACAGAAGTGCAGAATAAAAGGCATTTAAAAAGAAAAAAAAGTTTTTTCAAATGCAACTTTAAAAAATATTCCTTCAGTCTGAACTGTGACAAGGAAGTAATTAAAATGTATTAGGAGTTACAATAGTTAAACACATATTCTGTGATATCATTCAAAATTATAGAACAAGGAAGCAAGAAGCTTGAAAAATATTCTTACTTCTGACCTTGTTTTTTTCCTTTTTCTCATAAATCATGGCAGGAAATAAAGCTTCAGCAGGTTTGCTACAAATGTTTCTTAGGTAACTTACTGGTTCAGGTAGATTAAATAGCAAACCACAAATAAACCATCAAGAGATGTAACTAACATGGAAATTTGTAATGACTAATTCTGTGGCTGAGGCTTGAAAGTGTATTTTCTCTATCATATTGCCAAGCCTGCCCTCATTCAAAGCTCAGACAAGGGGAAAAAAAAACCTAAAGAAAACAAGAGGCTCTCTTCACTTCCTTTGTTTTATTTTCCCATTTTTTAGCTTTCAGTTCTAGGAGTGTCTTAGGTGTTTGAGGAAATGCTTAACATTAATAGTCAGATTGCTATACTACCTGTCATAGTGATGAAATCATTAACACTGAACAGACAAGTATTCATTAGCATGATTATGTGTGCTTTGCTAGTTAATTTTGAGTTATAATTGTTACTCATTGTATTTTTTATCCAAGATGCAAAGATTACAATCAGAGAGATAGAAAACAGATGTCATTGCTTATATGCCAGTGAAGTTCAGAAAAAATGGATAAACTACATATTCCTGTTGGTAGCTGGGATGTAGCTTTCAACTATTCACATGTGTGAATAGCTCTTCTGTTTTTTATGTTCTTTTGCTAGTAAGAATTTAATAGCAGTACCCATATGGCACAATACTTTGTCCTTCCCCAAGCATAGCAAGAGAATGGTCTACTGCCTTTTCAATAACATCTTCTCTAATATACTGAACAATTTATAAGTTCATGTTTTCATACACACTACTTATTTCATTTGTGCTTATAAAAGCTAACCATAATAGCAGGAACAATCCTTCAGCACTTGAAAGAAGTCTTTGCATAATACCACCAACAATCCCACCAACATAAAAGTTTGAGTCAAAGCTTTCCTTTCTCCTCATCATTAGTTACTTCTGTTCTAAGTCTGGACTTCTGATTTGTGTTTTGGTCATTCAGATAACCAGATAAATCCATTGAACCTGCCTTCCTTGAGAAGTGTTCAGTAGACACATGAGAATACAGTACACTGCCTTGTAGTCTTGAAAGAAATATGAGAATTGCTTTATCAGTGTTCTATCACAGAGTTTCTGGATGAGCACCATACAAATGTTGAAGCACAGTTGTATGTCTGTAGCTTTGTTTATACCTAGTTCCCCTATTAACATTTCTGAGATGGCCTGCTCTGCTAAGGGCTCCCTGTTTTCACTTGATTTTAATCTGATGGTTAAAGAATAGAATAGAATAGAATAGAATAGAATAGAATAGAATAGAATAGAATAGAATAGAATAGAATAGAATAGAATAGAATAGAATAGAATAGCTCCAGAGCTACAATGATCACCTACTCCAACAGCCTGAGACCTTTAAGACTGATCAAACTGAAAGCATGTTATCCAGGGCATTGTCCACCCATCTGATGAACTCTCACTGTCTGTCCCAAGTGCAGAATCTAACATTTATTCTTCCTAAATTTAGTGCCATTGATGATTAACCAATGCTATGATCTACCCAGATCCCTCTGCAAGGATTCCTGTCCTTTAAGCACCTCCAAGGTAAGTATCATCAATAAACTGGCTAAAGGAGCAGTCAGGTCCAGCATTTAGATCATTGACAAAAATATTGAACAGAACTACCCCTGAAGCTGATAATTGAGAAACACCACTGGTGGCTGGTTGCTGGCCAGATGTAGCCAGCTCTTCACAGCTGAACAACTCATTCAGTGACAGATGGTATCAAAAGACTTACTTAAATACAGAAAAAAAGAACATTCACTGTCTTCCCTCATCCACTAGCAGATGACCTTACTGTTGAAGAATATCAAATCAGTTAGATAGGGTTTTCGCTTTGAGAACCCCTGCTGACTCTGCCTGATGCTTGTGTTGTCCTTCAAATGCCTTTCAGTAGAACTCAGTATGATCTTTGAGAGATAATATAGTCGAGGTATTTTGGGTCAGCTCCATAGAATGACTGTTCTAGCCTCTTTGTCTAGACCTTTTAGTCTAGAAATAGGCATATCCTGCACCCTAGAAAAGGTTAGAGTAAGCTGTAAATTTGTCATAGTAACTATGTTTCTTGGAGAAACAAAACCTAAGCTGCAGATGTTTAAATAATTTATACTGCTACATTTGGGTGCAGGCTCTGGGCCTGAGATTTTAACAATTACTATGTTGAAACATATCTTTAATTACTTCTTTTTGCTGTTTCTTAAAGGCCCTCAATAAATTTTCTGTATGAATAAATTTTGAAGCACTATTTATAATAATTTTTGGGTTTTTTACAAATTGAAATATTTGTGCTTAAAATTTAGTTACCAAATGTATTTGAGGCACTGCAATTTCCAAATGTTTACAGACAGCATACCACAGATCTTATCAGTTAATAAGATGATTGACTTATATTAATGCTATTGTCAAACCATAATGTTGTTCCTGATGCTTAGTTCCTGAGGATGACAATGGGTTAAAATTCTACAGGAATGCTTACCTTTCTCAAGGCATCAAATGAATATAAATATGGTCTGTCCATCATGACATCCCGATAGGGCCCTTCATAAATTTTTAAGATCTTTAGAGAGGAGTGAAACTTGAAGAGACATTAACTTGAGATGACAATTTAAAGTCACCTTAGTGAATAAATAATAATAAATAATAATCAATATTAATTACAAATTCAAGCAAGTTGTTAGATTTATAATTAGCAAATGTTTCTAAGTGACTTGAAAAGACTTTCAAAATGTTAGAAATCTACTGCAGTGGTTATAGTCTCCTGCAAGGAGAAACATTTGCTTACTTCAGTACTCTGTATACCTGACTTCTATAAGTCCTTGAGTTAGATGGTAGACAGTACGCCTTCTAAAAGTGAGTAAGATACTTTGATATATGAAAATGCTATAGAAATAAAACTAAAAAAAAAAAAAAAGGAAGAAAAATGGGACATCTGGAGGAATGATATGCAGCAGTGTGAATGTAGGGGGACAAGCAAAATGCCTTGAAATATACGTCATGGTCTGAGATAAACAGCTTCCTGCTCTTTCTTACAGATGAAAACATGTAGTGGAGCATCAACTGATCCACGTGCTTAACATACCAGCAGCATTGCTATTGTAACTCAGCTTGAATGACACTGACTTCACATTGTTCTGTGTTTTGGATTTGCAGTAGCACCCTGTAGAAGTTCATACTAGACGTTGAGCTTTACTGGGGGGGGGGGGGGGGGGGGGGGAGAAGAAAAAAAGGCAAATTGCTATGTAGAAATAGAAAGTAGAGTTTTGTAAGTAGAGATTCAAGCCAAGTAAGAATAAAGCCTCTGTAATACCTCAGTGGCGAGCTGCTCCAGCTGTAAGCCTTAGAGTATATTTCAACCTCAGCAAACAAATGCTGAATGCACAATGTTCTCTAATTGGTTTTGTGTTTGAAAGGTCAAAATAGTAAGGCACAATTCAAGAGTGAAAAATGCAAACATTGCTATCAAAATTACAGTTTTAGAAAAGTGAATATTCACCAAGGGGGCCAGGAAGAAAGTGGATCAGTAAAGGCACAGAAGTTACACCCTGTGTTATTCTTTGTATCTATGAGATTATTATATTAAATATTGACTCAGACCAACTCAAGGAGCAGGGTGGGGCTGGGAAGGGACAGATGGAATTTCACAAAGGTGGAGTAGTGACCTGCTCCATACTTGGCCCCTTGGATCCTCCTTGGGCAACCCCACGGTAGCCTCCAGTCCCTGGACACCCAGAAGCATTGCCCACGCCACAGCCCGGAGTCCCTGATTGAGCCCTGGATTGGCTGGTATGTGGAGAGTTCCACCTGGAAGGGGGTAGTGTGACCACAGGGAGTCAGAGAATATGAAAGCATCAACATGTGGTTTCCATCTTTGAACACCTGGACACATGGAAACTTATATGAACTTACATGGGACTCCAGTCGGTAGCTATAATTCTCTCTTTTTCTCTCTTTTTCTTTACTTCTTCCTCTCTTAATCTCATTTTTTGATATTTTAGGTAATTAATGACTGGATGGATTGAATTTTGCTTAAATTGTAGGGGTTAGCATGTGCTAGGTCAATGCTTTGTGGAATGCTTTACTTTGGTTGGATGTTGCCCTTTATACTTCTGCCAAGTCCCCTTATTTTCTTAAGTTTGCCAGTAAAAGCATGTTATTTTTGACCTCCTGAGAAGTGTGTGTAACATCCTTTGCTTTGCACTCTCTTTTAAGGTATTAAAAGAACTGAAGGCTCTTTTACAAAATTCAGTGGGTGAATTTTTGGAGCCTTGTGTATTTTTAAAGTACAACCCTTCAGTGAGGTTGTAGCTTGGACCCTGGGGTCTTACACTGCTGTATCTGGGCTTAATTAGACGTTTATAGTTTTGGTCAGTGCTTTTGACAGCCACCTGTTAAGAATTTATTCTTTTCTGCCCAAGTTATGGGAAAACAAGCGCTGATAAGCGAGACCTTTGTCCTTGAAAATTAATTGGAGTCTTACTATTGGCTACTAGCCCTTCAAGGGCATTTGGAGGAGAAAGTGAAGAGGAAGCTGATGAAGTAAGCCCCCAGACCCATTTAATAAAGACCCTCTGGAGTATGACATGTGAGTGTGGGGAAATTCCAATGCCCACACACATGTGCAGAAGGAGTACCACTTACATAACAGGGAGAAGGACTGACAGCCTCTAGCAGCTAAGACATCACTGGCAAATTGCATAAAAATGCCTCATACTCTGAGTTCACTCACTTCACATGAAGGACAATGTTGCCTCTGACAGGGACGCCCACTATCATGTGAGCCTGCCAACACTTTGAGGGTGCACCCTCTGCTCTGAGGAGCCTGGGGATTCTGGGGTCAATAAAACAACCTCGTGAGTAACACCTGGGTGAGTAGGGGTATTATACTTAGGATTTATTTCCCTCCATGTCTTCTCTCTCTCTCTCTCTCTCTCTCTCTCTCTCTCTCTCTCTCTCTCTCTCTCTCTCTCTCTCTCTCTCTCTCTCTCTCTCTCTCTCTCTCTCTCTCTCTCTCTCTCTCTCCTTGGGGTTCCCATTTACTTGGTCACCTCTTGAAATAAATACTGTTTTGTTAAGCTTTCAACAGCGTTTTCGTCTCGGTTTTGGCATCCCTCTGAAACCTCTCTAGGACAACTGCCTAACCCTAAAAACACTACTTGTCTCTTCCCAGTCCCAACCCTCCCAAAAATAAAGATTCCAAAATGATTCAATCACTGACAACTAAAACAAGAGTGACTGTAGAAGCACTGACACCTTTGTATGCCTTATTTGTAAAGTCATCTCAATATGTGAATTGCAAAAGTGTGAATTGCAAAATATGAATTGCCTAATCATTCCCTAAACCAAAAAAATAACAAAAAACTTATCTCATTGCACTTAATAGTTGCAGTTATGGAATTTTTTTGCACAGCAGAAAACAGAGGAGTTTTAAAACCTTTCTCGTTCATTAAACCAGCATAATTCTTCTAATTATAGTAAAAGGGCAAAAATAAAATTTGAAGCCTGAGTCAGGCACTCCTGAACTCCAGATTCTCTGGGGATAAAGAAGGTAAGACATTTATCCCTGAGCTGAAATTATGTTTTATCTATTTTGAGTCTGCTTACAGAAATGAGAGCCTTTCCTTGAAGAAATAAGTTTTTATATTCTGGCAATGTTGTTGGAGAATGCCCATCTAAATCAATGCTGTTGGGTAAAGCCTGTCTAAAGTGAGTCACATTTAAAGCAGTTGTATTTGCTGATGTTTGAAGTCAATCAGTGGGTAAGGATATTTACAATATGTCCTGTTTTCTTGAACTACTACAGAGCCATCAGAAAGTTGTGGCAAGCAGAGATGAAAAAGTTTACCAGTATAAATAAAACATATCAAGAGGAGCAAGATCATGAAGAAGGCATTGGAAGCTATTGTTATGCAAGAGATACCTTATAGCTACCATTTTTTGAGCTGAGATTCTGTGATGAAATTCATGATTCAAATCCAAAAAGCAGTAAGTACTGCAGCTTATTTACTTGGAGTAATGGAGTGAACCATGAGTATATTCAACTCACATCACTGTGTAAAAGATCAGAAACATTGTCTAGGCTTTTGCCTCAAACTAGAATATACTGCAGAACCACAAATATGTCTAGAAGAGTCCTGTTGGATAAAGCATCATTCTTTGCTTTCTTGGACTGTGTGGTAGTTTTGGCCTTAGTTTTAGCTGGGCCTAGATTAGGCCTTAATTTTAGTAGACCCAGTTTAGTAGGCCTAGATAGTGTTACGTAGATTAGAAGAGACAAGTATCACCTGACTTAAGCAACCAAAATGATATATCATCTGACATCAAAACACATATAAAAGCAAGTGAGGGAGGTGCCTCTGTCCTTTGCCTTTCTTGCCTGGGGGCTGAGTGGACCTGCTGTCACTGTGCTCCAGGCCTTGCCACTGCTTGCAGCTGTTTTAATTTAAAAAGTAAACATTTTTATTATTGGGTTTTTTTATCCTCTCTTGCTGAGTGTTTCTGGGAGAGAATTTTTTGGGATGTTTTTGTGGGTCTGGGTGGTGGAATCTTTATTGTTGGGTGGGCAACTTTGTGTTGAGTTATAGTTGTTTCTTCTGGTCTTTGTATATATTGCATTTGGCTTTTAATTTTTTCTGTGTAAATATAAAAATCTTGCTATTTTTAATTCCGGGATTTTTTTCCCTCTCTTTCCTTCAGGGCTGGTCGGGACTCTGACTCTGTAGTCGGAACTTGGCATTTTGCCAAGGTTTTAAATGAAAATAGACTGAAAGATAGTCTTATACTAAGAGGAAGCCATTTATTTCTTTACCCAGGAGAGGTCTCAAAAAATTCATATTGAAGGGACTGTGTTATTTTCTAACTGTGAGAATACTTAAGTGTAATGTTGTAGTTTTGGTTGTTAAAGAAATTCTCTCTCCCTGCCACCACAGAATTTGGGAGCAAATGCCCAACCCCCATGCCACTAGATAACAAAAGGAGTAGCCATCCAACTGCTTTGAATTCCAACTTGATTGCTTGCGGTTGGAGGGACATCACTTTCTTCTTTAAGCCCACTGCAGTGAGTTAAAAAACCTAGCGTTCGTGGCACTCATGAAGGTGTTTGGAGGGAGCTGAGTTGCCCTGGTTTTGGCCATCTACGACCCCAGCTCAATTCTAGTGCTCTGTGCTGCTTGTTGGAGGGCGAGAGAGGAAACCCATGGCCGCGGTCCTGGATCCTTGCTACAGATCCCTTTTCTCCCCTGAGCCAACTTTCCGTCTGCAAAGGACCGCCAACCCTTATTCCTAGTTTCTTGTCCCTGACCAGAGGACAAAAGAGAAGACTCTGCATTGCCTGCCAGAGGGTTCCACCGCTTCTTCTTCTGTGTCCTCTATCCTTTCATGTGAGTCATTCGGAGAAGTCAGCGATTCACAAGACCGCCTTTTGTCTTTGTCTTACCAGAGTAATTGTGAGTCACTTCGCTGCCAGCCGAGGCATGGCAGTGTCCCCTGCTGTCCGTAAATACAATTGCACCAAAAGGGAACAGAGACAAAAAATTGTTTCATTTAAAGCATTATGTTCCCTTTTTTTTTTTTTTCCTTTGAGGGTAGAGGGTAGTTGTTTGTTTTGTCCCAGTTTTGGTTATATATTTGTAGTTAAGAACTGTTATCCTCTGTTCACATACATTTTTCTGGTTAAAACTCCTAAATTTTGAAGCTGTGGTGATTTTTTGGGGGAAGCCCTTCTTTTCTGGTTCATATAAATATCTTAGTTGTCTTCTAAACTAAGACAACTGTAACACTTTTCAATGTAATACTTCTTCATTGTTCATTTTTATTAACACATTTACTTGACTTTTAAGTTTTATGCATTGCAACAATTCGGTATGTACAGAACATCACAATAGAACAGAGTAATCATCAGAAAACACTGCTGTGAGAGTAATAGTGTATTTTGGGAAATATAAGACTTGAAGCCTATAGAATATAAATGAATTGACAGAACTGATGGTAGTCTGGTCTATCTTGAATCAGTTATTAAAATCTGCTGGAGTGATCACTGACCAAAAATTTGCTACAAAAAACATTTTAGAATTTGCCACCGCTATACAAAAAATCATGTTCAAAATTCTGAGCCTTCCAAAAAGGAAAATAAATAAAGACAAATGGAATTAACATTAGAAATAAACTATGTCTCTATTTTTCAAGACTAATAGCTAAAACATTGGAGATTGGGAATGAGATTTGTCCTTGGGTACTGTATTTGTATTTTCTGTTTCTGTTTGGTGCTTCATATTTTCTCTTTTAAAAATTATGTTTTCTATATCAGTAACATACCCTGCAACTTGCTGAGTAATCTGACACCTAAATATGTGATATACTAAAAGAAAAAAGTATTGTCAACAACATAAACAAAACAAACGCAAGCAAATCAATGTGCTAAAGCCAAGAACCCAAACAAAAGCTCCATAAGCTCCATCAGAGACATCTAAAGTTTCCAAGAAGAATGGCAGTTAAAAAAACAACAAAAACAAACAAACCCACAACAAAACAAATAACAGAAAAACTCAAACCAGTGCTGTGCTATTTTTTGTGGAATGAGAAAGATCAGGCAGGAAACAGTAAGAACAGATAAAAGAGGAACTGGCTATCCAAAGCTACTTATTCTATCTGGATTGCGAGGTATCTGCCTGGCTCAGTAGTACTGCAGTATTGAAATCCTGCATATCCAGAAATTTAGCCTACAATGACACACATTTTGACAACTTACATCTGAGAGCACTGCAGCTAAAATAGTGGTTAATTGATGAAACTGTGTTGCTGTAGCTAGGGTATGCTTGGGAAAAAGTCATTAAGAAGGACTATAGTGAGAAACTGCTAAAATATTATGTAGAGTGGGAGGGGTATTTTGTGAACTGTCATATTTATTATAGAAAATATATTACATATAGAGTATTACTATAGTACACTGAAAAACACAACATTGATTCAAGTCAGTCTGTCCATACCCTGTGGTAGCTACTGTTCAATATCCACTTACAAGAGTTAAATTTTACTTTAGGTAGGGTGCCAGATATGTTATAGTATCTATAAAGTAAAACTTGAATTTAATAAAAAAGTAAAGATGTATGGACATCTCAGATATCTAACGATGATGTAAACTGTTTATGGGTAAATTTCCCAAACTGAAGCTATCTGAGATTGAGAATTATTGTGAATAAATATCGTTTAAACTTGATCACAAATTACGCAAGCATCTGAGTACAAAACAGTTTTCATTTTAATATACTTGCCTTTTTTCAGATGTTGACTTCATTTCAGCTGACTGTGAAAGCACTAGTGTGCTGGAGTAACCTGGGCTGATTGTCAGGTGCTCACCAGACCTGTCTCTCACTCTCATTGCACAATAAGGGAGGGGGAGAAAATAAGGTGAAATCTCATCCACTGAGATAAGGACAGGGAGATCTCTCACCAGCTACCATCACAGACAAAACACTCTGAACTTGGGGAAGATTAATTTAACTAATTGGCAATTAACAACAGAGTAGGATATCAAGAAAACAGAGTAGGATATCAGAAATAATAATTCAAAAAAACCCTAAACCCACTCTCCCATTATGCCCACCTCCTTCCCAGGCTCAAATTCACCCCTTCCCTTCTAATTCATCTGCCACCTTCTCCCATGCAGAATGCTGGAGAGTGGGATGTATGATAGGGGTCATGGTCAGTTCACAGCACTTTGTTCTTGCGTTTCCTTTCACCTTGGACTTTTCTCCTACTCCATTGTGAGGTCCCTCCTGTGAACTGCAGTTCTTCAAGACCTGCTCTAGCATGGGTGTTTTTCCAGGGGCTGCAGTTCTTCAGGAGCAGCCTTTCATCAGCTCCCACAGGTCTCAGTTCCTGCCAGAAAATTTGATCCTGCATGTGCTCATGTCCACAAGGCTGCACTTGTGTGGGTTTTTCATGGTCTGCTGATTCCTCCACAGAACTTCTACTGCTGTGGCATGATGTCCTCCATGAGCTGCTACCTGAGTGAATATTTGCTCCAGCATGGTGCTCTATGGACTGTAGGGAGACAACCTGATTCACCGGTTTTGTCCACTGGCTGCAAAGGTATGTCCGTGGCACTTGGGTCCTCTCTTCCCCCTCCTTTACAGACCTTGGCATCTGCAGAGCTGTTTCTCTCATGCTTTTCTCCTCTTTTGTAGCTGTTGTGTAGTGTTTTTTCCTCTTTCTTAAATATGTTATCACAGGAGTTCAGCTGTCTAGAATTGGATATGTCCAGTATGAGGTAGCGTCTGGTGTCCTCTCCCAGGAGCGAATCCTGCAGCTTCTCATTGCCTGTCCGGCTAACAAAAACTTGACAGATAAGCTCAAGAAAAATAGACAACCTCACTGATCTCCAATTTCATATTTCATTTAACTCTTTTGATCCTAAAGTGGGGACTTAATCTTTGAAAGTCATCTGAATCCAGGCAGACTTTGAGAATTCACTCCTTCCTATGTTGCATAAGGTGCTGTAAGTAGCAGTGGACTAGTAGGTTATGCAAAATACCAGTTTCCAAACAATCTGGAATGTATTTTTCATTTCCTTTGAGTGCAGCAGATTTCCAAGCAACAACACCAATATAGGAAAAGTTGAGATACAACAACCAGGGAGATACTGGTGATAAACATAAGGGGTTTTACACAGTTTGGTTCCATTTCTTGTGCAATGTGAGTAGTATAGTGGCATTGGGTAGCCAATGTAATGGAAATATTCTGCCTTCTTAATCTTACCTGTGCTTCAGTAACAAATGAGCAAATCTATAAAGTTTAACAAAGCAAATGCTGGATCTGTTTCTGTGGAACTATGAAACTGTGATTGTTGAAGTAACTGCTGATATGAATCTGGGACCAGCGGTAATTATTTAAAAAAGCATTATTTCATAGCAGTATTTAAGTATTGACAGAAGTAAAACCTAAATTAATAAAAATTATTATACAATTCCACACATTAAATTTTAGAACATGGGAAGTGGAGATATGGGTTTTAAAAATGCAGCCACTTGTATCTCAAAAATGACAGCTGCAGTACAAAGAGGAAGGAAGCTGTCATGAAACCTCTAGGAGGCAGCTTCTTTGTAATGGTTCTTCATAAACCTGGAGTGAGGTACTCCAGAAAGTAAAAAAGGATATGACTTGAGTCAGAGTGTTTGCAGCTTTCCAGTGTGACTGCAAGAACATCTCAAACAGCAACCAGAAAGAAATTTCTTGAGAAAAGGAATGAGTGGAAGCTCTCGTATGCATATGCCTTTTTCTCTGACTCAGACAGTAATAATAGTTACCAGACGAGTGCCCACATATGGTTATTTCTAATTCTTCAGAAACCGTTCACAGTTTGTTGTCAAACAATCCTATGTTTTCTAGTAGATTTGACAGTTTGTCTGGGGGAGTTCTGGAGAGTCCACTTAAGAAGAAAATGGATGTCATATTAGTAAATGGGGACTCATCTGACTGAGAAGTTGATTTTCTTCAGCAATATTTCCAAAAATGGGCAGTCTTTATAATGGATTTCAAACTCATGAGTAATGTTTATGATGACAATTCATAAGAACTAAATCACTTGCTTCTAATCTGTAAGAAGAGTTACCTCTGAGGTGAAGGATTTTTAGTCAATTTTGAAATATTTCTTATGGCTACTGAGTGAAAGAACCTGTACAAATAATTGCAATAGCTTTGGCTCCATTTTTCCAAGCCTCTTTACCTGCTGACAGGATAATTTAATGTTGAGCAATGCTTTTAACTAGACTAGTGAAACAAAAATACACTGAGTCTGGAATAGCAACATTTTCTAATCAATCACAGTGAAGTAGATAATGCAAGCAGTAGCCTGAATTTTTACTGACTCAGATAGAAGTGTGTGTGTGTGTGTGTGTGTGTGTGTGTTGATGTGAACCTGAGCAACTAGAATGTTTGTTTTTCCATTTGTGAAGTTTATGCCTAAGACAATCCTCACCAGTGCAAATTCCCTCCACATGAAAGGGTAAAGGTTTCCTCTTCACATCACATTCTTATTTACTATTTGAAAGGTTTGCTGACAATATAGCCGTACCATATGTTCATATCTCATCTTTTTAAATTAATCCCTCACAAAACAAAAGAGAAGTTATTTGTTTCCAGGCTAACATTAAGCAGTGTGATAGTTCAAAAAGAGAATGCTATTAGCACCACTCTGATTGGTATTTCTGTAGCAAGTTTTTCAAAATGGGAAAATATATGTATATTTCTCTCTCCCTAGGTAATACATATTCCTATATATATATATGGAAAAGTAAACATCAGTTTAGTTTTTAGAAAAAGGTTTTTATTTATAGGCTGTGAATTATTAAAACAATGTCCATGTAACACAAAAATTGGTTCTTTCGAGCTCTCCCATTTCTTTTCCAAATATTTTGAGAGTTTGTTGATTCATTGTTATCTTATTCCCCAGGGAATTTTATTCTGTAGCTGCGATCCCAGTTCTTGTCATGATCACTTGTAAGTGATGCTAGGAATCCATGTTGTAAGATCATGGTTTAAGCAAGGCTATCCAATTGTGATCTGATTACAGGTGTAAACATTAAGCACTATATTTTCAGGCATTGCATTTTTTAAAATTTATAAGATTTTCTTAGGAGCACTTTTCCAGAGACTGCTGCTACAATAAATATTTTTCTATTTTTATAGTTATAGTCTTACCTATTTTTATAGTTATAGTCTTACCTATGTGCTCCAAATTAATCTAACAGTTTACTTTTCTTCCCATAGTTATAATTTTATAGTACCATACCAACCCAGCCATTAAAAGGTGGAGAATGGGAAGGTATGTATCACCAGGATGTGATTTAATTGATTTTGTTGCCATAGTGACTACCCTTATGCTTATAATATTTTAAAAGTAGTGATTCAGTATAGCCCTTTTGAGAAACCAGATTACTAATTCAAAAATATCTAAGTAATCTCTCTTCCTCTTTACACTGAAAATTTGTGGTGCAATTTTAAATAGAAAAACCTAGGTTTTAATTAGAATCATAGAGAAAATATCCTTTTCAGCCAATCTTCCTTAATGATTACAATTGTAAATATTGTTTTTGTAACACAAGGAAACAGCAAAAGAAAAACTTCTAAGGTCTCATAAGTTCAGACTTTGTACTCAGTCTAACAGCAACTGAATTAGAGAACTGTTGAGATTCTTTCAGAAAGTCATCAGAAATGTATGAATTTTATTTTTCTTGTCTACTTAGCTCTCGCAGGTCTTGCAGGTCGACCTACTTTATTATTTCCATTCCTGCAACCTTCTCAGCTGTGTGGCTGATTCAGCTAGTGTATACTTCCCTCTTAATCAGTAAACAAGCCAAGTGATAGTCACTGTGCAACCAGAGAGGACATCTTTCAGATGAGATATATGAATAAGGTTGTGATCTCTCAGCAGTTTGTAATACCTCATAGAACATTTTGTAAACCTGAGAACTTTGTTTCTTTTGTCTGAGACTTAGTTTGCTAAGACTGCAATCAGTTTTGAATTTTACCAAGATTTTGTAAAGTTTTGCTGAATTGAAATGGCAAAAATATTTTTATTTGTCACCATTATATATACACGTTGCCTAATCTCCATGTTATGGCACACACCTGTACAACTATTTTTTCTGTAAGCATTGTTCACAATTCAATTTATGTTTCTCTTCACTGTTGTTTTAATGATGATTGTCATTTGACTTTATACTGAACCTGTGCTTTTTCTTTCTTCAGAGTAAAATAAAATATTTAATCCATTGCTAAAGTGTGTTAGCTCTGAAAACTCAGTAAAAAATCATTACTTGTAGTTATTATTTGACTATCCAATACCTTGTACTTTTATAATACCTGAAACTGACTTCAAGAACCTTAAATTAAAGTTGAAACCTGGTATTATTGAATTAAGGTTAACATGTTTCTGTAATATACTACACTTTTCTTTGCGATTGTATTTTAGTATTAAAACGTGCTTGTAAGGTAGGGAAGCAAAGTAATCTCCATTATAAAGGCACAAATGAAACCTTCCACTCAGTTACACAGTGACATCAAAATCTGAATAATTTCATTGAGGCTCAGACATAGCTCTCCTTTTAAACTTTAGATATTTTCTTTCAATTCCACCTGTGAATTATGTGATTGCATGCCAAACCCATTAGGTGGGATTGATTTATGACACTTCTTATATTGTTAAAATGAAGCCTTATTTTACCTCAGAAGCGGCACCACACTGACAACGGATGAAGTGACCTTTCATTATATAGTCCTTAGACACTAAAAGCTAAAAAATGTGTGAATAGTTTCCCTAATCATTTTGCTGTAAAAGAGGTTTCATATCATTCCTCTACCCATTTTTCCTTTCCATGTTTTCACTTCCACGTTTCTATGACATTTTAAAAGTATGTCAATGAAATAACTATTTTGATAGTGTTTCTTGCAATGTGATGAACTAAAAACAACTCTGTCATCTTCAAAGCTCTCTTTTGCTTTTATAGAAGAAAGTCACTGTATTATTTTTGAAGTTTACATTTTTCCTAACGCTCTCCTCAGTACCAGAGCTTTGACTAGTGCTGTACTTTGTTGTTCTTCACTCCATTTGTACAATCTGTACTTCAAATTTTCAGATCTGTTTTGTTTTGGTTGTTTGTTTTGCTTTGTTTTATATATATATGTGTGTGTGTGTGTGTGTGTGTGTGTGTGTGTGTATATATATATATATGTGTATACATATATATATATATATATATATATATATATGTATTTAGCATGACATTGGCTGGCCAAAAGGGTCCATACACTATTGGGCAAAATTTGTAATTCCAGATCAGAGATATGATCTCTTAGTAGAGAACTGATATATAATTTTATTGTTTCTTAATTTGATTTTTTCAATAACAAGTATTTTATCTTTCTTGCAAACAGTAGTTTAATATATTTTACAGCATTTGTATGACAAACAGTCCTTGTGAAACTGTATGGAGTTTTTCTCAGTACATAACAATATCTTCCTTACTGGTTGAAAAATACAATGTAAGCATTTCTTATTATATTCCTTAGAACACTAATCAACTAATGTCTAAAAAAAATCTCTAAATCTTTGTATCTATTATCTCCCCTAAAACGAGGTTTTTCCATACCTGTGAAAATTCAAAATCTTTTTCATGGATGAGCTGGGATATTCAGAATGTGGATTTTTTTCCTCCCATGGTTTTGTAATTGTTTAAGCACAAAGATACCAAACAATCTAGAATTAGAACAGCTTTAAAATAATAGTTTAAGAAATTTGATTCTAAGATGTTAATAAATGTTGTTAATAATCTGCAGTTACATATCTGTTTTTTCTTGAAATTATCTTGTAACACTTCCCTTGCTATGTAGGTATCTACTTTCCCATTGTTCTAATGTGAATCTCAAAAGATGCATCATTTATCATTAAGTGTTCAATATGAAACAGCTCATTTTGTTTCCTTTCACCCACTGTAGAAACAGGGCATAAAACAGTCCCTCTGGTGTGTTCATCAAAACTGTGATCCCACTGATTAAAATGCAGATAAACTGTCATTTTTCTTTTATCTGTAGCCATCACGGCTTTATCGTTTGAATCTCATTAATACTGTGTTACTTTTCTCTCTTTATTGTTCACATTTTTGTTTTGGTTTTAGATTTTTGTTTCTTTACTTTGCTTTTTCTTCCCTCTTAAAGAAAATTAAATTAAAAGAAACTTTGAAAACTATTTCATATAGATATCTCAGGTAACTTTCTGTGGTAGCATTTGAAGCATATCCTCTAATATTTATGTAGCCTTGTATTCAATGGTAAAGTACAAAATTTGGTACAATTTAAAACTTCATACCTTTTATGCAAAAGTCATCAGTTCTTAAATATTTTTTAATGTAGCTTAAGCGCTTTTGGACTTCTCTTAGCTTTTCAGATTTTAGTATAAAGATTAGAATTTTTTGAAAAAAGTTATTTCCATACTCCTATATTGCTCTTCTGAATCTACCAATTTTTTAACAGGATGTTTAACAGAATGTTCTTAAAAGTATCTAAATGGTCAACCTCTCTTGCATATTTCTTGTCCCTCAAAAGAAAGACATCAAGGCATTGGAACATTTCCAGAGGACGGCAAGAACCAATGAAGGATCTGGAGCACAAGTTTTATGAGTGGCTCAGAGATCTGGGTATGATTAGCATGGAGAAAAGAAGACTCAGTGGAGGCCTTAGTGCTCTGTACTGCTACCTGAAAGGAAGTAGTGACAACATGGGGGTTGATAACAAATAACTGGATGAGAAGGACTGACCTCAAGTTGCTCCAGGGCAGGGTCAGATTAGATATTTGGAAAAATTTCTTCATGGAAAGGGTTGTCATGCATTGCAACAGGCTGTCAAGGGAAGTGGTGATGTGGAAATCTTAAAAAAATCATGTGGATATGATATTTGAGGGCATGATTTAGTGGTGGACATGATGGTGATGCTAAGTTGACGGATGGACTTTAATGATATTAAAGGTCTTTCCCAATCTTAATGATTCCATGATTCTTCATAAGGCTATTTAGCATAAAGTGCATCTCGTTTTCACCAGGTTTCAAGTGCCACATTTTTGCATATACTCCCACTATATTAATAGGTAACAAGATTTAATGATCATTAAAGTAATGAGAGACTTGACTCTATGTCTTCATAGTCATTTGTGAAGTAATTTTGTTTCTTACAGTCTTCAAAGAAAAAAACAAAACATAATCTATAGTGTGTTATTTTGGGTAATTACTTTACAGGTATGTACATACATAGGGTTTGTATCTTTAAAAAAAACAAAACAAAACAAAACAAAAACGAGTCCTTACCTGTAAAAGATCTCAAGCCACAGTGTAAATAGTGTATCTTGCAGCATTTGGCCAGTGAATAAGGGAGTGTAATTTAAGTTAAGCAGATTTTGTATTCACTACATGCTATGGAACATGCCTTCCTGTGCAGTTTATCAACTATATAGGAAAATGCTGTGTTGTCTCAGGAAAGTGTTTTAAGCAGGAAAGAAAGGATTTAAATGCCTTTTCACCAAGCCTGGCTAAAGATTTTTAGTAAGTTTTTTTTTCAATTTTGTTTGGGTTTTTTTTTTAAACAAATGTGGCATTTCTTGGAGATTTTTAATGTCTTCTTTTTTAATAGTTTTTTCCTTCCATTAAAAATTATGCATGGTTTTCATAAAATTCCTTCTGAATATATTAATTAAAATAAATTCTAATCTTAATTTGAAATCCAGTGAAAACTGACCCCAAGTATCTAACGCCAAATATGTATAAGCACTATACTTTTGCAGGTATTAAAAATGTTTCAGAATTTTATTCAGAGGTTTAGTTCCATTCCTGCCAAAAGTGCTTATGTACATTAGGAGACAAATTATCTGCAGAAGTCCACTAAATTCTTTGGAGTTATATTAGCAAGGAATTTTATTTCAAATATTCACTTTCAGCACTTCTCAAATCCAGTAAAGTCTCTCAATTTTCATTTCATTACAAGAATATCTGTCGCTTGAGCTTTAACAGCTCTCCTTTTTTCTACACATACATTTTTTCTGTGGATGTTCACAAGCTGATGACTAGGATCTGTGAGTAATACATGAAAATGATAGCATAAACTTATCTTGGATTCATGTTTCATGAATTCCTATTGGAAAACATTTAGTCTTCAAACTGTTATAATAAAGAATAATTGGATGAAAAAGAAAATCAAGCAATAATTCCAAGTTAATATCGGGAAAAAATAGTATGCATTTTCTACACTGGACGTGCCTTAAATTGAACAAAAATAATTTATGTTTGGGATAAATAAAGCAATCACATATTACATGGTAAGTAAAGAAAGTGACATGGAACCACAAGTCTAAAGCCCAGAGCAGTAATGCTTGCAAGTGTGAAACTTATTTCATCTTCCCTATTTCATGCTGAACTTAGGACTGTTCCTCCAAATAGAAAGGGTGTGAGAGTCATTGGAATTTGAGGGACAAGGAGGTGGTGGGGTGAAAAACAGTTGTGATGTATTATTGTCTCAGTAAATCAATGCACAGGATCATCTTACATCACTTGTGGTACTCCTGGATTGAATGGAAATACAGCTCGTCCTTTCCCTTTTAAGCCCTACATGTATTATGTAGACAAAGGCTTTATAACAACAATGGTTAGCCATAGTGTGTTGATATTGTGGAGCTAACACTTTTTAACTCACTTCTTAGCATCTTTGTAATGTCAAAAAAAAAAAAAGATGGAAAAATACCCAGATAATAGTATACTTCATAGTAATAGTGCACAGGGGCTAGCTACAAGGCATTCTTTGCTTACATGTGATCAGTACTAAACTGTATATATCACTTGAAGCTTAAAAGAAGCAGAGAATCACAGAATCACAGAATCAGTTGGGTTGGAAGAGACCTCCAAGATCATCAAGTCCAATCCTTGCTCCAACACCACTGTGATTACTAGATCACAGCACTAAGTGCCACATGCAGTGTCATGTTAGAAACCTCCAGGTATGGTGAATCCACCACCTCTCCTGGCAGGCTATTGCAATGCCTGACCACTCTCTCTGTAAAGAATTTCTTTCTGATATCCAAAGTAAATATCTCCTGGCGGAGATTAAGTCCATGCCCTCTTGTTCTACTGCTGGTAGTCTGGGAGAAGAGACCAACTCCCACCTGGCTACAACATCCTTACCGGTAGTTGTAGAGAGTGATTAGGTCATCCCTGAGCCTCCTCTTCTCCAGGCTAAACAACCTCAGGTTCCTCAGCCTTTCCTCACAGGACTTGTGCTCATTGTAGCAGTAATGGGTCACTGAGAGGGCTGTGACCCCCCTCAACATTAGTTACACTAATCTGCATTTGCTGAGACACTTTCCCATTGTCTTGGCCAGCACACTCCCATGTCTGTAGCTGGTTTTCCTCAGGTACATTTGAAGATCTCTCTGAATATTCTTTCTATCATTTCCTTACCCAATGTCCTTTTTCCCTCGTGATTTTCTTCAGGACATTTTTCCTGTACCTTTTTTCCAATAAGCATGTGGGGCTTTGGCAGGGGTTCTTTTTTTTCTCTTTTCATCAATGTCTGTGATGCTTTTACTTCTGCCTCCTTGTTTTTCTGAGATTTTTGTTAAAGAAAGCAAATACAATATATAAGTATCTTAACATAGTATAAAATCCAGCATTATGGAATTTTTATTATTTTAGTCAGTCTTCCTGCAAGTCAAGGAGTATTCATGACTGCTGTAGTAGCTAAAAATTGTGAAATATAGAAGGGATGCATGTTATATAAAACAAACTCACCAGTTAAAATTATTTTTATTCTTTCTAGTCATCACATATTATCTATTAATACAGATGTCAGACTTGACATGCATAGCTCTATTGTGAAGTTTGCGTACTTGTGAATTCTTTCTATAGCCAGCTATACCTAGTTAATCATTCATAAACCAAAAAAAAAAATTCTACACTTAATCAATTTTTTTTTCTGCTTTGTAAGTGGATATTAGCATTATTGCAGATGGATATCCTCTCTTTTGATATAGGAAGTATCAGACTTGATTTAATATAATCTTTTGCAAACACTTTGACATAGACAAGTTTGTTAAATTTTTGTATATGCATAAAATTTGGGATTGTGATGCAGTGATGGACTCGTACAAAGGCTATATCCTCACGAATACTCTTTGTTCATAATGAAACCTCCATAAACGTATTTTTTTGTTGTTCTTGTTGTTGTGGCTTTGGTAGTTGGTTTTAGTTTTGTTTTGTTCATTTGTTTGTTTTGTTTGTTTGGGTTTTTTTGGTTGGTTGGTACTTGGTTGGGGGTTTCGGGGGTACTTTGGGGAGGGGGTTGGTTGGTCGGTTGGTTTTTTTTCTTTGCTTGGTTTTGGGGGTTTTTGTGGGGGTGTTGGGTTTTCTTTTGGTTTGGCTTGGGGGTATTTTTTATGGTTTTGTTCTTTTTGTAATTCAGTACAGAGTTATCAGACATACACTAAAAAAAGAGTACTCCATACAATTGTATAGGAGTTGTGCTCAGATAGTTTTCATCTTTAGGTATGCCAAAAGATTGTAGCTCAAAGGCATGATGGGGAGAGGGCAATAAGGAGATGTAACCACATCCAGGAGATAGGTATGGAATATTAGGAAAATATGAGATATGCAGTCTCATAGGCTTGCACCAATAAGTAGAGCGGATAGAGAACTGTCAAAGTGCCTCCCTTCCTTGCCAAGGGGGACACTGAACAGAATTAAGTTTACTGCCCTTGCCTATCCTACAGCCTTATTCCAATTACTTGTTTCTTTCTGCACCTAAAAGAACAAACCTGTTAAGCTATTGTTTTCTTTTTCTCAAGGCTGTTCTTGAGTCATATGTGTAACAATATCTCTGTAGGCAAATGAGAGGAAAACATGCAAGATAATGCTGCAGCTTTGAACAGACATGTTAGGGAAATTAGAACAAGAATCTTAATGCATATGTACACACACCTCTGTGTTAGGAAAGGACTATAAACATAGGAATATTTTATTCAGCAAACTTTAAAATGCTCTTTAGAGAAAAGAGCATTACCTGGATAAGAATATTTATATAACCATGGTATTAGTATGTTTATTGGTTTAAATTAGAAGAAAATTGGTAAAAAATTCAAATGCTGATGCTATATACCTCGTTTGTCCCCATTAATATTTATATAATGTCTCTGTTGGAGATCTCAAATGCACCATGATTCCAAATAAGTTTATGTTAAAAAAGAGTTGCAAAAGGTTTCAACACTATGCATGTGTAATTGGCTATCTAACATTTTACAAAACAAGTGAAAGTGAACCAGATTGAAATGAAAGAGGATTTCTTAAGTTCTTGTGTGAACATGATAGATGGGTAGGTCATGTTGACTGTAAGGCTTGAGGAGAGTTACAATGCAATATAGAAATCAGGATAATCCCATAATAGTGACACAGCACTAACGGTAAAACTGTGTATACAAACTGACATTGGCTCACAGTATATCATGCTTTAAATGATACTACTTTTTAGAAAAAAGGATTTTCTAACAATGCCTACTTAAGAATGACTATGCAGTGCCTTGTTAATTATAAAAGAAAGACCAAGTTAATCCCACTACACAACAGACAAAAACATGTAAAAGAAAGAATAAAATTGTCTAGTAGAATGAAAGCTAATGATGGAAAGGGAAAGCAGAAGATATTTTTACTGTGAAAATTCTGTGGAAAACAGAACTTGGTATCAGACAAATCAAAGCAGAGTGATGCATTTTGGGGCACAGGGGACACATCTGACAGGTGTAATTCTCTCACTTTTTGTTCAGAACCACTCAATACCATTTGCATAGATAGGTAATCATCAAATAGAAGCACTACATCATATCCTGTCTGGTGATGGGTCATATAAGGCAATTACAACAGGAAAAATTATGCAAAACTGGAAAGTGGTGTAAAATTGGAATTCATCACAGATACAGTGAAATGGAGAGTAAAAGAGAGATCTGTGTGTGTCTTCCTTTTAAGAAAATAGACAAGACCATTTTAACATGGATATTGTAAAGCAATATTAAAATCTAACACCAGCTATAATAGCACAGCATCAAACTATTGAATTATTGTTTAAACTTTGGTAAAGAAAATGTAAAGAAAGTCAGAACTGCAGTACCATGCTGACAACCATGTCTTATCAGCTTTCTTGAATATGTAACGCATCATTCAATTGGATCAGGCAGTTTTCAGCATTGAGCCAGCCCACAGTTTGAGTTCACACCCTACAAGTCTATACAAGAGATGTGTCCAAAATTCTATATCATGGAAGGGAATTTGTGCAGTGCCACCAAGGAAGAATGTTGGCTATGCATATGTACTCTGTGCACAGATACAGAGACAAAGCATATACTGAATGTAATGTATGTAAACTTCCAAATTGCTGTTGCAGAATGTAGAAGATAATTTCTTGTTCTGGTAATCCAGCTTTTTGGTTAATGCAGTGCTTTTAATATCGAAAGAAATATTTAAACTTACTGACAAAAATGATTTTTTTGTCCAAAAGTCATATTTTGAAAGAAAAAGCAAGAGCAAGACCCATCAGTAAAACCAGATAATTTCTTTTTTCATTAAAATAGAACTACTCTGGTTTAATGACAATTATAATCTCTCTTCCTTTTGCAGAGGATTTTGAATTTCACTGATTATTGTTTCCCTCTATGAAAGGGATGATTACACTAGAAATGAGAACTAACAACATTTTTGCTAGGACATCATGGACATCATGGTAGAACTGAGAACACCTCCTTGGTAAACAGTAGCTGTGCTTGGGGTAAAAATATCTTAAATATAGAGCTTGGCCATAAATATCCTTCAGAAGCAATGAAGTCCAAGGTTAGCAGACAAATCTTTAGCACACATAATATTACTTTGTTCTGGTGAACCTACCTGTAGTGGGTTATAAGAAAGCAACCCTCCAGACAGCCAGCAGGAACATTTTTGTCATCGTAGATTTCATTGTAAATGACAAAATTACCTCATTTGTAGAAGTCATAGGTGAAACAGAATTGTAAGGTTAACATATTTCAGCACATGAACACCAAGTTTACATCTCCAACAGAAAAGTTCAAAAGAAAATTCTAAAAGTGCTTATAATCCCTCAAATAACATGTAAAATGCTTTGGATGTCTGTCTGGACTAGAAGGGCGGCCTCTTCCCAAAAGCCATCATAACCTTTCAAATTAAGAGACTTTAATCAGAAAATGTATAGAAAAGGATAACAGTTCTTTATTACAAGTATATGTATATTATGTATTTTGTTGTAGGTTGGAATTATTATGTAAATTCTCTCCCCTGCCACTAACTGCCCATGCCATTAGTTAAAAAAAAGAAGTAGTTAACTGCTACCATCTTCTTGATCGTTTGGGTGGGGGCAGGTTGTCTCTTTAGTTTTTGGGAACATTTTCCCATGCTTAGCTTGGCCGAACCCAGGAGTGGTGTGTGTGTGTGCTGCTGAGGAGGGAAGCTGTTTTCTCCTGCTCCTCGTTACTGCTGACTGCTGCTGCTGCTTCTTGCTGAGCTGCTGCTTTTCTCCTCACCACGGCTGTTCTCCTGGTTTTTGCATTTGGGGGTCCCAGTCTCGGCTCCAGTCTCACCACCACCTGCAGCGTCACAGCCTGCCCACACCAGCTGGGGCAGCGACCTGGGAGAGAGAAGTTTGCAGCTGCTTTCCAGGACACACGGCGGTTCCCCACTTCCAGTTTTCCTTCTTCATTTGGGACAAGAGACACAGAGGGAGAGACAGAATTCAACTGGGAACTCACCCTGCAGCCAGCCGGGTTGTGACACAGACGCTGCCTATAACTTTTCTTCAGGAAGAAACTTACTGGTTTGGTTGTTGTTTTTTTTTTTTCTTGTGGTGTTGGGGGAAGCAGTTTGGTCTGGTCTGTTTACAGTTATAACTATACCCACATCTATCTATCTGTCTATCTATCTATCTATCTATCTATCTATCTATCTATCTATCTATCTATCTGTTAAGAACAGTTATCCTTCTTGTATTCATTGTCTGATTAAAGTTCCTTTTCTTAAATTTGTGAAGAGTGGCGTGGTTATTGTGGAGGAAAGCCCCTCCTCAGCTTGTGGGTAAACATTTTGGTTTTTGCCCCTCAAACTGAGACATATGTATGTGTATATAACCAGAAACAGAACAGAACAAACAGCAACACTGTAACCAAAACTTTCAAACAAATCAAGTCCTGTCTCTGCCTCTTTGGTGCAGTTGTATTTACAGACAGCAGGAGGCAATGCTACACCTCGGAGGCAGCAGCCGTGAAAGTCACTCATGGGCTCCACCAAGGCGAAGACAGTGACCAGGGAGTCATGCTGGTTCCAAAACCCCTGTAGGAATGGCAGCCACAGGAAATGGGCTCAATCCTTTCCCATGGGCAGTGTAAAGACCATCTCCCACCGTCCTTTGTCCAAAAGCCTTGGAGGGATGGTGGGTTAACAACTCCTCAGCAAATGGCGTCAGCCCTCATGGAGTCGGTAGTGAATCCAGGTAGTAGCAACTGCTCTCTCCAAAGAACAGCACAGGGTGCACGGAGTCAGGGGTTGAGTCAGGGGAGCTCCCTCCAAGTGCTTCCACCAGCCCAGCAAACAGTGGCTGGCACCCACAGCAGCTGGAGGGGAGAAGTGTGACAAAAACCCGTAAAAACCTCTCTACCCACCACCCCACCTCATCCAATCCTCTCCCCAGCCATTAAGTCAGAACGCAAAGCTGTCAGCTATCCCTTTGTTAGCTGGTTCTGGAAGCTGGTAGTGAAGGGCTGGGCTTCTGCTCCCAAACCTCTGTGTTGGTAAGGGAGAGAAAAAATTCCATGAAAGATTTTTAAATTATAACAACATAAAAGTTTTAGGATAAAGAAATTACCAACTAATATAGTGGGCTTTTTGATCAGTACTATCCAAATGTTCATTGAGAGTGGCACCCTGAGAAATTTAGTCTAGCATATATCATCACTACTTAAACATCATGCTAAAGTAACAGGAACTGACTGGGGGAAAACAGCTTCTCAGAGAACACACCACACACAAGGTGGTAATCCAAAAAGCCTTAATTCAATAAGAGTACTGACTTTTATGGGGCCAGTTCTGGGAGGGGCTTGGAAGGGGTGGAAAATTAGGGAAGATTGGGTTAAACGTCAGTCAGTAAGGCATCTGAGGGAACATTCAAGAACTAGGCTCGAGGGCAGAACAAACTGGATGATGGGCAACACAACCTGTAGAGGCTCAGGGATTGGGGCTGGATGGAAGGAAGAGGCAGGTGCCCTTCTGCCCACGTGGTGCAGAGACAGGGCTCTGGGAAGGGCTGCCGTGGCTTAGATCTGCCAGTAGGCTCTGGACGCCAGAGTCCCTGTGCGCCGCCTATGCTGATACCCCTCTCCAGCCCCCTCCAATACCTGTGCCACTTGTACAGGCGCAGCAGTGTTCCCTGGGGTGGTGGCAGGGGGATCCGCCACCCATGCCGTCTCTGCCGGCACTGGTGCCACCTGCGCAGATGAGGTGGTGTTCCCCATCAGTGGCAGGGTGGGTCTGTCCCCTGCCATGGCAGCAGTGGGAGTCAGGCAGCCCTGTGGCAGGGGATCACACCAGGCAGGACCACTCCAGCCCAAGAGAGATGGCACTGGCACCTCCTGGTGCCAGGGCTCCTTAGGAAAAACCTCAAGGGGGCAGACAGGGGAAGAGGAACACGAGATGATACAGAAACTGTGGGGAAAACTGCAAAATCAACACCTAAACTTCTGGAGCTTGAGATTCAATTCCCACTCATTCTGCTATTTTCTGTCCTTCTCTATCCACTGCCTGCGACATTGTTCTCATTATTCATATGACGTTTGGTTCCCTACAACTCCCGTTTTTCTGTTTTCTAGGACAGAGTATGCTTGAGTTGACCTGTGAGCGTGGACAGCATTTATTAAACTTGGGGAGATATAGACAAGGAGTAAGACTACAAACAAACCTATTAATAACAGCTTTGTAGAAAGACCTTTGTGGGGTAACCAGTTGAAAAGGTCGTCTTCACAGATCTCTTGGACTAGAGAATGGAGCCCGTTAATGTGGGAGTGTACAGATTTAGAATGATCTGAACAATTAAGACAGCACAGTCCTTCAAATTCTTGGCAACCATGACTATTTATCAATAATAGCAGATCAATAGCAGCTCTGTTTTGAAGTGTGGCCCTTTTGTTTTGTTTTCTGTCTATTAATAATTTTTCCAAGGCTGCACTGTTTGCATTTGCTTCCTTGGCTAACCAGTACCCCCTTTTTGTTAATAAACTGAGGGCATGTGTAATGCCAATTGCAGGGTTTCTTGCACTGCCCAGGATGTTTTTGTTATGGGAACAAAAAATGCATGTTGGAATCGCATTCAGTGATAAAGTCATATGGGTGTTGCATTTTTGTGATGGGGTGCTGCAGGGCTGAAGCTAGTCATGAAGCAAGCTGGTTTGGTGTGGACTGTGCTGTTTTAGGTGGGGAAGCTACAGGTCAGATTTGTTTTTTCTGAGTGCAAGGTATCTGAAGGGAAGAGGAAAAACCTTGCCATTGCCTCTATACTCTGAGGAGCTCCTTCTGCTGGGGGTATAGTGGTTTTTCATTCCTCAGGGCTTTTTGGATTTTTTGTGGTTGACCCTCATTTTAATTATTTTCTTGGGAACACCTGCTGGGAGGGAAGCAATAAGATTGTTTGAACTCAGGAAGGTCAGCTTCCCAAAAGTGCAAGGTCCACCAGCAGCCAGTCTGGGGATGGTTTTCCAGACATGGAAACTGCAAATCAAAAATATTTCCATAGGGAGAGTAACAAAGTTAGCAGGGGAATTAATTAGAAATGTAATTTCATCCTTACACCAAAAACTAAAATTTGAATATGCCCCATAACATGTGACATCAGAAAGCCATGAGGGATTGTGATCATCTGTACCAACATAATAAAAACAAAGAGGGGAGATATAACAACCAAATCATTCCAATCAACCAAATCATTCCAATTCTTCAGTCTGCTGCCACTGATAACCAAATACCTTCTTAGCAGATGGAACTCCTAGAGTATGTGTGAAACAGTCTGCAATGTGTTTACTATACTGGTCAGGATCATTGCAACAAGGTGTATACTGGTATCTAAACAGAACCCATGCTTCAGGCATCCATGGAATCCCTGCAATGCTGATTTTAAAGGGACTAGAAGGGTCAATGGTAGAAAGGCAAATGGTGTCTGGATTTAAGGACTGTACCAGGCTTTGCCAAACATTCTTGTAAGGAAGCATTAACCATGTTGGAAGTGTTGGGAAGACGTGTGAGGGAGTTGCTGATCAACAGTGGATTGTGGAAGGAGAAGGATCAGGATTATGAAAATGACATTCATTCCTCCAATGAGGTGTCTCCTTTCCTGGTCTCAATCTGATCTCCATGACGTAGCTGGATGCATCTTGACAGGATTCACGACGGCCAGCCCCTGTGGAAACACAAACTTGTCCCCTCCCCCAAGTGATGAAGAGGACAGGGCCAACCCATTCTCCAGTTATAAGATCTGTATAGGTCACTGTTGCTTTTTAATTTACAATGCTGTTAGGACCCTAAAAGTGTCTCTGGATTGGAGAAGTGTCCTGTTCTAACCTATTTAAGAAGTTAAGCACATACAGAGCTTTGTTTGTGTCTTTTGAGGCCAGCGGTCATACCTTGTTGTTTTATTAACATATTTATTAACATAGTTTTAAGTGACTGATGTGCTTGCTCAACCATTATCACTTCGCCTGTTGGTGAATGAGGAATTACAGTTATATGAGAAATTCCCCACAAGTTAAAAAACTCCTTCATTGTGGCCGATGTATAGACAGGCCCATTATCTGTTTTAACAGTCTCAGGGATGCCCAGAATCGATATTGCAGTTAAGAAATGTCTCTTGGCATCCTGGGCCTTTTCTCCACTATGTGCTGTAGCTACCATTGCTACTGAACAGGTGTCAATGAAAACATGGACATATTTAAGTTTCCCAAAAGGGGGAAAATGGATGATGTCTGACTGACAGAGGTTCAGGGAGTGAATTCCTTTAGGATTCACTCCCTCTGATGGTATAGGGGTGACTCTTTGGTAGTCAGGACAGGCAACAATGATAGTTCTGGCTGTGTAAATATAAGTCCAAAGATCTTTTAAGGGATTTAGCATTTTGGTGAAAGAAACTGTGGGAGAGTTTAGCTTTTTCCAGATTGTTGGTAAACCTGACTGTTTGTGCCTGTATGTCTGTGCTTGCAATCTGATCTGCAATGCAATTCCCCTCTGTAACAGATTCAGGTAATAAGTTATGTGATCTAATATGGATGATGTGGTATGAGTGTGTGCGGCTGTTAATTGTATGTAACAATTGCTTGAATAACTGAAATAACTGTAAATTAAAAATGTCTTTTAAAAATTAATTTTCCATTCGGCAGACCACACCTACCACATATATTGAATCTGAGAAAATGTTCAAGGGCTCGGGGAACAGCAGAATTGCTTTAACACTGCAGAAAGTTCTGTTATCTGTGAGGACCTTTCAGCAACATGAACACCATTGTCAAAGGTTCAAACAAAGAAAGGTGTGTGGGTTGGGGAGGATTCCTTCAGGGAATTTTTCTCACACCACCAACACAAAGATTTTGGGCGTTGAAGTGCCAGGACTGAGAACAAAGTGGTTAATGACTCTAGATTCCAACTTAATGGAGGGGCAGAGGTGAGAAACACACTCCCAACACCTGGAAGGGTGAGAAGCTCTTTCCTGGGTGCTGGCTTCACTTTGGTTTGGGCAGCTACTGGGAAAGAACCACTGTTAGCTAAGCTAGTGAGAACTCTTCTGGCTCTGCTCTTTGCCTTCTCCCCTCCATCTCTGGGCACCCTGAGCTTCAGAGAGAGAGAGAGAAAAGAGGAGGGTCACAGCTGCTTTGGGACACACTGCTGACCTTTCTTTTTCCTGGGGACTGACTCTGACTGCAAGAAGATTTCTGGGAATTACCACCACTCCTCAACTCACAGTATTTCCTTATTTTGAAAACAACAGGGAGAGAGAGTCTGCTCTTCCCCCATGGAAAAGACTCTATCCTGCACCACATGAGTCATATACCCTCCCCTTGTCTCTGCCTCACTGGGAAAAGACTGAGAATTCACCTTGCAGCCAGCCCAGGTGTGACACTGCTACTGTCCATAAATATAATTACACCAGGAGGAACCTACAGTTTTTGGGGGTCTTTTTTTTTTTGGTGCTGAGGGAGTAGTCTGCTCTAGTCTATTTATCGTTGTATCTATATCTATATCTAGTAGTTAAGAATAGTTATCCTTCTTATATAGATTTTCTAATCAAAGTTTCTTGTTTGCTTGTTTGGTTTTTTTTTGAATTTAATAAGGGGTGACATGGTTATTGAAGAGGAATCATCTCCTCTGGTCTTGGTAAACATTTCAGTTGCCCTCAAACTAAGACAATCATGCACCCAATCATTTTCCTTTTTCCAGTCCACCACTACTCGACACGTTCTACCTGAGCCATCTGTAAAAACAGTTTGTGCCTTAGCTAGAGGAACAGGTGAATAGTTGCTTTTCAATCTGGGTTGAGATAGGGATAGAAACTGTAGAAAAAGAATAGCAGGGAGGTTAATCAGCAACTGTCCAATAAAGTCTTTGATGGCGATCTGAAAATCAAAATAGTTAGTTTGTAACTGTGATAATTGAGATTTAGACAATGAAATATAAATGAAATCAGGGTCCTTTCCCAAGAGTTCCCAAAGTTGCACTCTTCCTATGTGACAGACCTCAGAAATCATCTCGGGGTGGACTGTGATGGATTTAGTGAACTGAAAACTTAAAAAGACCCATTCCCATAACAAGAACATCTTGTGCACTGTGTCCATCTGACCAATCACTCCATATGGCTGTCTTTCTTGTCTGACAATGACTAAGGCAACAGGCAAGTTTTCTACTATTCTTCTGCTTTGGCAGTTGGTTAACCTTCAATATATATCCTCTAGGACTGCTGTTGCCTCTGGTGTTAATTTCCTGGAAGAGGTTAAGCTTGCATCACCCCTCAGAAATCAAAATAACAGCCTCAGCATCTCTGTTGTTTCTTCCATTCTCCTTCAATTCTTGTGCTCAAGCTGCAAGGACGCAGGTGGGTTTCCCATCCCACCGTCCCATGTCTTTTCCATGTTTGGCCAGGAAGTACGACATCTCAGTTCGTGAGGTCTATCCACTTCCTCTGGTTGGGGGGCATCTGGCTCTGACTTCAAAGATTCTGATTCGCACTGGTGCCACTTGGACACTTTCCCTAATCTCTGCTCTAATCTCCTCTCTAAATTTCTTCTGCTCATTCTTTACCTCTGCAGGTACCATCTTGAGACTCTCAACCAATGTCTCTACAGCAGAAATATGGGCCTGTAGTGGGCTGTGGGTCATGCCTTCATATATCTGGAGCTTATTTGCTACAGAGCCTACTGTTTCTTGGTTCTCTTCCCTATACATGGATGCCAGGAAATTGGTGTATTCAGTTGGCCCCTCGTATGACCTTGTCACTATATCTGACCTTGTCAGGGTCATTATTGGTTTACCCACCCCTTCCAAAAAGCACTTCCATCATTGCCATCTCCGTCAGACATAGAATTCCTTCTTCCATGGTCTTCCAAGTCTTCTTAATGTGATGTTTCTGCAGGATTTTTCTAAACAAACTTCTCTCTTACACTCATTAGAAGTCGTGCCCAGAGTGAAAGGGGCTTTGATTCCCTCGCAAACACCTGTTCAATACCCACATCCTGGGCCAGAGCCCCCCAAAAACCTGGCTTCAGCACCATCCAGTTGTAAGGTTTCACCCATAAGGTCCCAAACTCGGATCAACCAAGTCAGGATGGACTCTCCTGTGTGTCGGGCAATGTCTCTCCATAAACCATGGAGGTTATCAAATGACAATGACTTGATGATGACCTCTGGCTCTGGGTCTGCTTGCTGTGAAGGTGCCACTACCACCTCATCGTCCACTGGATGGACTGATTTAGTCTTATATTTCCTTTTCTGAATAGGGGCAACCTCCATAAGCTTGGACTGTCCTCCTGGTTTAGCCCCATCCTGAGTCACTGTGACATCAGGGGGTTTACCCTCTTCCCTTTCTTTAGCCCCGTCCTGCATCACTGTGACATCAGGGGTTTTACTCTCTTCCTTTTCCCTCTTCACTGGGTTGGGCTTCTGAATGTATTCTCAAAAAGCCCAGGCCCTGCCTTCAAACATACTGTAGGCCACAGGGATACAACCTTGCAGAAAAACCATAAAGAGCAAGCTATCTCTAGCATCTAGAGAGAATTTAACCATCTCAAAAGCCGTTGTAGCAGACCTGAAGGGGGAGTGGATGAAAGCTTGGGAGAGAACACTTCCATTTGTTCCTTCCCAAGGGTCAGTACTATTATCACTAAATCCCCAGAGGTAACAACTTAGCTTAGGGCAGGAATACAGCCTAGAGAACAACATCCAAATGACACCCACAGGCATTGAATTCATAGCACCATAAATCCAAAGTAAGAACTCAAAAATAATTGCGGCTATTTGAGTTTTACTCATTGATTTGTTGATAAGACTTAAACCTGCCACTCCTTCTGGCATGAATTTGTACCAACAAAAAGCCAATATATTATACAGGATGGTCCTGATGGACCCTGAACTCAATACACACATGGTGGCTCAAGAACAGTTATCCTTCTTTGTTCACAAGCCTCACATGTTGGGTGCCAAAATATATCTTGGTTTAAGGGGAAAAGCCAAAATGTTAACCAAAAAGCAGAGGAGAGGATTCCTCTACAATAATCACGTACTCTTTATTAAATTTTAGAAAAGGAACTTTAATTAGAAGGATAACTGTTCTTAACTAATATATATATATATATATATATATATATATATATATATATATATATATGTAGGTATAGATATAACTGTAAACAGACCAGAGCAAACTACTTCCCCAACACCACAAGTAAAAAACAAAAGAGAACAACCCCCCAAACAGTAGGTTCCTCCTGGAACAGTTATATTTATGGACAGAGTCAGTGTCACACTTTGGCTAGCTGCAGGGTGAGTTCTCAGTCTTTTTCCAGTGAGACAGAGAAGAGCAGTGAGCACTCAGATGAATTCTGTCTCTCTCTCTGTGTCTTTTGTCCCAAACAAAGAAGGAAAGCTGTGAGTGGAGAGCTGCAGCATGTCCCGAAAAGCAGCTGTGACTCCTCTCTCCTGGCTCGCTGCCATGGTGGAGTGGGCAGCTGTGACACTGTGACAGTGAGGTTGGAGCAGTGGCTGGGGCCCCTATGCTGAAATCAGGAGAAACAGCAGTGGCAAGAAAAAAAGGAACCAGCTCATTAAAAAACAGCAGCAGTGAGGAGCAGGAGAGAAAGGTTTCTCTCTGACACCCAGCACACGCAGCTCCAACCTTCCCTCAGAGCTGTGTGATGTCTCCAAGAACAAAAGAGACAGTGCAAACCCATTCCTTGCCACACTTTACCCCAGTCTGCCCCCCACCCAAACGATTAAGCAGTTAACTACTTCTTTTGTTAACTATTGGCATAGGACTTAGTTACGTTATCATTCCAAACTACAACACAGTCTTTGATATCTATGATTATAATAGGCCAGTCAGATGGTATCAGGTTGGGTGATGGAAGGCCAGGCTGCAAAGCTCCCATAGGCTCTATTATCTTGTTATTTTCCCTCAGATCCTGCAGTAATCTCCAATTCCCATTTGACTTCCTGATGGTAAATATGGGAAAATTCCAAGGACTATCAGATCGTACTATATGCTTTTTTGCCAATTGTTCAGAGACTAATAAGTTAATATGCCACAGTTTTTCTCCTCATAAGGGTCAGTGTGGTATCCAAATTGGCTTGTTGGAGAGGCAAGTAAGGGGAGGAGATTGCGGGTCTCCAGCAGACCTAGCTATAAATTTGGAGTGGTAAGCTGCATTCCCCAATGTCCAATTGCATCTTTCCCCCAAAGGGTAATTGCAATATCCAGAATATATGGTCTAATAAATGCTATTTTTGCCTAAGGACCTTCAACTAGCAAAATAAAAACACTCTGGAGAAGAGATTGCACTCCTCCTACCCCCTGGGTATCTGTGAACATCCTCATGGTGTTCCACTCCGCTGGCCAGTATTTCTGGGAAAAATTAGTGATGTCTCCACCTGTGTTCAATAGAACTTATACTGAAATAGAGTGGTCTGAACTAGGGAAGAAAACAGCACATGTTAACATAGGTCTCTCCTGCAAAATCATTTGTGACCACTGCATCTTTGGGATATTTTCTGGCATGTCCTTTGTTGTTACAGTGTTTGCTGCAGTAACCCCAGCAACGGGTAAGTGATCATTCACTTGCAGGGGTGAGAAGTGAGCTTTTACCATGACTTGTATAGCCTTTGGGTGACACAATGTGACTTCTGTGGAACCAGGCCCATGTCAGTCGAAGTTGCAGTCCCTGTAATAATACACTCCCCCTGCGAATGCTGCAGATCAGAAATCAGTGTTAACAGTACAGGCTGGTATTCATAATTTTCTACAATTATGGTCTGGGGTTGCACCAGGTCCACCCTAAAGACACCTGCTCTGGGTCTCCTTCTGGGATTGATGGGAACAGTTGGCTGCGGTGGATTTGGGGGACCTTTTCCATCTTCACACTGTCCTTCACTCTCTGCCCCCAGAGAATTAGCTGAATTTCAGCTAATTTCCTGAATTAGCTGAATGTCTGGGGCCGGATCTTGGAGAGGGAGGTCTCATCTTTGGGGACAGAGGCCTCCCTTCTTTGTCAAAGAGGGACCTACAGTCTTTGGCCCAGTATAGCCCTTTCCTGCATCTGGGGCATAGGCATGGTGGAATAAGTGGAGCTTTCTTTTGCAGCTGGGGACAGTCTTTTCTGTAGTGACTGGGTTGTTTGCAATGGCAACATAGAGTCTCTGTTGGTCTTATGGCCACTAAGGCTTGGTTTAATTGAGAGGCAAGGGTTGTCTGGGATTCTACCAGTCTATTTGTCATGTTTGTCAGTGCCTCAGCAAGTTGTGATGTGAGAGAGATTTGTGGGGTGACATCACGGCATGCTTCCATCATGTCCATGGGTGTAGAGGTATCTTAGGGTCCTGATCATTTTCCTGCATTTGCTGTTAGCTTACTCTATAGCCATTTTTAAAAATAAAGCATCTTGGGTACCTTTTACTTTATTACGCTTAGAAATAGCCACTTTTAGGTGCACAGCAAATTCATTAAATAGCTCATCAGGTCTCTGCTGTATCTGTGTGGAAGATGGTGTAGCCACAGAAGCTTCAACAACAGCCTGCAGCACCTGAAGGGCTGAATTTTTTCATGGTGTTCAATTCAGGACTGTTGCCTGTGCCATATTCAAAAGAAAGGGGCCCTGACCAGAAAGGACGTTCACCGTACCTACCACAGAAATTTCTGTGGCAGAAAATGTATCCTCTGCCTGCTTTTTAATTAAGGCTGCCCACGCATCATCAAATAAAGTGGCTTGGACTTTATTTAATAAGAATCTCATTAAGGTTCTGATGTCATTGGGAGTAAAACCAAAGGATGTAAATAAGGAATTAAGAATTCCCATTGTAAAAGACTATTCTAGCCCATAATCAGTAATTGCCTTTTTTGCAACTTTTAATAAAGGAAAAGGAATAGGTTCCTGTGGGTTTATGGCCTTGATAAGGTCTTGATGAGTTGAAGGAATGCCTCAGCCCCCCTGGAGGAATGCTGACAGGACAAAGAGACTCTAGTGTCTCCCTGAAAGTGCTTACCAAGGAATGGAGTGTTATGAAAATGACATGGCCTTTCTTCGCTGCACCCTTTGGCACCTTGTGGCACCCTGTAGAGACCCAAGGAGCCACCCCTCAGGCATGTGTCTATCACCCCCAAAGTATTGACTTTAGTCACACAAACCACCTAAAGGAAAATAAAAGGTATAAAAAGAGATTGGGCATAAGCCAAAACTGGGGAGAAATGCCATTGTCTCTGCGGGGGTAGCTGCAAGCAGCTTGTCCTGCCTCCTCCCACCTCTTCAGACCATGTAGAGGTGAGAAACCATGTGCTTTCTATATTTCATATCTTATACTTTACTCTCTTACAAAACTTATTAAGCAGCTTTGTTCTATCTTTTTGCTTTGTGTTAGAGAGAAAGTAGTGTGCAAGCTATTTTATTGCCTTGTGTTACTGAGGGAGAGTCTAGATACGTGTTTCGGTGGTTATGTTTCTAGTTAGGAGTTTTCTGCTGCTAATTTCTGTCTGTCATGGGAGTGGGATACTCTGCTGTATTGAAACTTAAATTTAGTATGCTTGTGTCTGTAAAAAGTGTTTTGTGCCGGTTTCTTTTGGGGCCTTTTCTTATCAATTAAATACAATCTTGCAGCTAAATGTTATCACCAGTAACACAAAACTCACAATAACTGTCACATACTTGTATTAATAAATGTTATTTCGAGACCTGTTGTGGGGAAAGTTCTTTTCTTGCTTTTAAGTGTGGTCTCACAGCAGAGGTCAGAAACCCTCCCAACCTGTGTGCTATCCATGTTGATAGGCACTGTTGGGTCCATAAGGCTCTGATTTTCTGGAGATGCTTATATAGCTATTAAGTTCTCCCTGGCTTCAGTGTGGTCCTCACAGGAAGGTCAAAAATCTTTCCAGCCTGTGTTCTGTCCAGAGTTCGACAGGCAGTGCTGGGTTCAAAAAGCTTTGATTGTTCCGAGGATGCTTACAGCTATTAATACAGGTGGGACTAGAAATCTTTGCATTTCTGTCTCTCCCCCCTTTCATGTGACAGTTCCAATACTGGAACATTGCTCTGATGGCAGTACACAGGGAAGGCTTTTATGAGATTCAAAGCTGTTGAATCCTCAGTCTGCTGTGCCAGTGGCGGGAAGAGGGTTTAGCCCCAGTAGGGTGTGCTAGACCTGGTCCCTGGGCAGCGCAATCTTGGACCAGATGTTTACAACTGAATCTATTGTGATTTACCCAAGTCTCCGGTGGAGGGGGAGGGGTCAGGTCAAGGCTGCTGCACCTCTGGGAGAAGGGACTATCATCACTGGAAGTGGAAGAAGCCCAGTTGCCATCTTGGTTTTAGTCCCAGGAGCTATCAGTTGCTCTGTTCTCCTGGAGGGTGGGCTGAAAACAAGGCAGGCATGTGGGACTCGGACCAGTCCCGGCTTGGCTCTGGCACAGCACAGGGGAGGAGTGGCGCCATGCAGTGTGGGACTGCCTTGTCTTCCTGGGGATGGGGGCTGCTGGGCTGCCGTATGGGTAGTTGTGCGGTGCCCTCTTGCGAATCACCAGTACTGTGGCCTCCGTGTGCTGCATGACATGGGACAGAGGAATCATTTTGGTGGGAATTGCGGCCATTTTGTCTTGGTCTGTTGCGGTGAGAACCACCATCTTGGCTCTGTTTGTGAGCATGCAGCACATGTGGCAATGCTGAAAATATGTTTTCTTGCCCTTTTTCTTGTCCTCATGGTGTCTCTGCACTATGGCCACAACTACTAACTGACCCTTCCTGGTATTCATTGGTCAGAATGGCAAAAACAGCTCGCCAGAAAACAGTGGCTTCTGCTGGCTGTTTTTTGCCCCCCTAGGTGACTTGCTACAGTTTAAACCTACTCTGTCCCACTGGGGCTATGCAGTATGTTGCAGGATCACATAGGGGTTTTTTGTGACCCACTTAACTAATGATGCAAGAGAAGATTCGTCGAGAGGGTGGTTGCGGCAATGGATTAGATATTTAAGCCGGCATACCCCTCTTGCTCTTTATTTCAAAGTCGTGCACCCATCATGGGGCTTAGAATGGATTTAAGGGTAAGGGAAGGGATACAGGATACCACTGTCATGGATTCACCTTTTTTGTAGGTCTATACTTCTCACTATCACAGCTTGGCTGTGGGGTTCACCATTTGTGTGGGAAGCCTCGCCATTCTGCTGCTCCAGCCCATGGGACTTTGCGGAGTGTTCGTCACAGAATAATTCTCTTTCCAATCCCAAGTTCACATGTCAATTAAAGGGAACCAATCAGGGGAAAACGGCTTCTCAGAGAACACACCACACACAAGGTGGTAATCCAAAAAGCCTTTACTCAACAGGAGCGCTAACTTTTAAGCTGCCAATTCTGCGAGGGGCTTGGAAAGAGTGGAAAATTAGAGAAGATTGGGTAAAACATCAGTCAGTAAGGTATCTGAGGGAGTGTTTGTATTGTTCAGATCTGCTTTAAACTGTTGCAGACAGAACTACTTGATTTGAATATTCCCTTGAGCAAAATTAAAACTCACACAAGTTATCTGTAAATAACAAAAACTGATTTTATTAATTGCTAGAGAGATGCAAAAGAAAAAAGAGGAAAAATAAGAAAAGGTCAGAAAAATGCTTAAGGTTACTTTTTAGAAGCAGAGAAAAGGTTACCACCACAAAACAATTACCTTTGTGCCAGTGTGAGTGAGGGAGGGGGCAGAGAAAAGCAGATTCTGTCTTTTTCCTTTCTTCGTGTCTCTCTCTGTCTCTGCTACGATTCGATGTTATCTCTTAGCAGCAGGAGGGTAAGTCTTTTTGAAATGCAGGATGCATGTTTTCACCCATCACGCCGTGTCCCAGACCAGGCTGGCCTCCAGTTCAGATGCAAAATCTGCAATTATTTAGCCTTTAAGAGAAAATACGGTGAAAAGATATACCTCATGCATGCAGTCTCAGTCTTTGTCCAAGTTAGCAGAGGTCCTCTCGAGATCAGCAAGCTGGTGGTGGTAGAAGAAAGTTGAGGCGAGTTGAGAGGAGAGAGCAAAAGAAACTAGGTAAGATTTCCCAGTTTTCTCTGTTCTCTCTTTTTACCTCTGATTTCCGAATCCATCTTCAGGTCTTTATAGTGTCTTGTGATGGCTGTATGTGACTTTCTGGCATGTCTCCAGTCCAGATGTTCAGAAAGATATAACAATGGCAGGATTTTTTGGCAGGAAACATTTCCTTGAGAAGGTTCTCGTGAAAAGCTGACAGAGGGATTTTCTAGGATGTATTGACAGGCAGAAAACAATGGAGAAACGTATTTTTGGCATGTCTATGTATGTTACAGTGTTCAAGAACTAGGCTCGAGGGCAGAGCAAATTGGAGGATAGGCAACCTGAATAACCTGTAGAGGCTCAGGGATTGGGGCTGGATGGGTGGAAAAGCCAGGTGCCGCCCTGCCTGCATGGTGCAGGGACGGGTTTCTGGGAAGGGCTGCCGTGGCTTAGATCTGCTGGCAGGCTCCAGACGCCATGGTTCCGGTGTGCCGCCCATGCCGCCATTCCCCCTGCTGCCTCCTGGCGCCCATGCCATTCACGCAGGTGTGGTGGTGCTCCCTTCCAGCAGCAGGAGGAATCTGCTGCCTGTGCTGTCTCCGTCAGCACCAGTGCCACCCGCGCAGGTGCAGTGGTGTTTCCTGGTGTTGGGGGTTGTGTCTATCACCCACCATGGCAGCAGCAGGGGTTGGGTGGCCCCGTGGCAGGGGATCACAATGGGCAGGACCAATCCAGCCAAGGAGAGATGGCACCAGCACCTCCTGGTGTCGAGGCTTGTTAGGAAAAACCTCAGAGCAATACACAGGGGAAAAGGAACATGAGGGAATACAGAAACTGTGGGGGAAACTGTGCAGAATCAACATTTAAACTTCAGGAGCTTCAAATTCAATTCCCACTCATTCTGCTTCTTTTCCATCCTCCTCTATCCACTGCCTGCAGCATTGTTCCCATTCTTCATATGATGTTTGGTTCCCTACACCAAAAAGCATACATCATACACCTTTTTCTGCTTTCTTTTGTGGAATACCAGGTCTATTTAACCTATATATTTAATCATAAAATATTAATAAATGACCTCTAAAATATAGAAAAATTGAATGGAAATACTTCTGTCACCAGTCTGACTTCATCAACTATGAAATATGTAATAGTAAAATGCAATGAAGATGACATGAAAATCAGAGAAAAATAGGAAGATATTTCTGAATTTGAGGATAATGGTATCATGTTACAACATCTATCCAGTGCTTTTATAGCAGTTCCTTAGGTCAGACTTTAAGGGCCAAGAACACAGTTTTCATAAGTCTGCATCTATGGTAAATAGACCAGATGGGTACAAACAGAAATAGAAAGATTTAAAAGAAAAAAAAAGAAAAAATGTTTTGATTTGCATACCTTGCTTTGATAAAACTATCAAGCTCTGTTTTGAAATGATTTGGTTGTCCAAGCAAGTATCCTAAAGGTGCCATCAGGTATTTGTATTCCAGCCAGTGTTTGAAAGCATACCAGGCTAATAGCCATTCATTGAAAAAACTGCAAGTCCAACATGGTGTACAGGAAAATTACAGAGACATTATTCACCTCATGGTGAGAACAGCAGAGGAAGCTGTCAATTTTCACAGGAATAAAGACATAACAGTATCCAACATCAAAGATGGGCGTGTATTATCCAATCAATTCTAGAGCATTACTCAGGGTAAGTAGCTATTTGTAGGCTGTACATATATACAGATAAATATGGAGTTCCATGACTTCAATAGTTGACCAAGACTAGCAAACCAACCCACAAAGTTTAAAATCAGCCTGAGTTTATCTATACTAATTGCAGTGCTTATCCACTGAAATCAAGCTGCGCTTTGATTTTTAATATAACTTAATTTATTATGTTTTTTTCCTTCTATTTATTTGGCTACTGCTAACTTCTAGAACTCTTTTTTGGCTGGTTCATGCTAACTTTCTAAGCTATTTATATCTCCTACTAATATAGGAAACTCCCCTTCATTGTATGTCAGTTATTGGTGCTCCAACAGGCATGATAGCAAAGGTAGCTAAAAGAATATAACATGACAGCAAAAATTGCATTAAAAGAAAAAAATCAAGTTCCAGTAATGACCTTAATATGAAGAAATGAACAATGAATGGCTTCTTCAAATTCTCTTTCGAGCATCTAAATAGCTGTATTCATTTTTTTATCCTGAAGCAACATAGGCTAGGAATCCTTTTTAAGTGAGACTACTGTGCCATTGTGTGGTGCTCCATTTACAGAGTTTTTAAGAATTGAAAACAAAACAAAAAAATTGTTAAATGTTAAAAGACAGATTTATTCATTGTCAGCTCAACACTACTTGAGATGCGGTACAAATCACCTCTTTCTTCACTTGACTGTTAATTTGCCCAAGGCAATTCTTTTTTAAATCAAGCTTAGTGGTAAAAATTAGATAAGCATTAAATAAAGTCCTCTCAGGAATAAACAATGAAATAAACTTGAAAATAAACTATATTTTAATTTACTGCTAATACTTATTTGAATAAAGTGTTAAAATTGCAATTGCAACACTTTTCTAATGAACATAAGAAGGTTTAGAAAATACAATTAGAAGTTTAACTGTAGACAGAGGGCAAAATGTTAACCTAGTAATCAAGAAGTAAGGATTAAAAACATGAATGTTTGCAAAACCTAAGGAGAAAATTTTTACTCTTATCTTCTCTCTGTCACAGCTTCTAATCTTCACTGTACTCAATACTTGCATATTTTTATTTTTAGGTAAGGAAGAATAGGCACCTACTTTTGGCAGATGTGTATGATCTGATAATATGAAGAACTACTGGATTTCATTATTTTCATACTGCAGGGAATTCTATGCAACTGGTTTAATATTATTTTATGAATACCTTATGTGAAGATCCTTTTAAAAATACAAAATGAAGGTTCATACAAGGGAAAGGTTCATTGTCTGTACAGCTCATGCTACTTTCAGAGTATAACAGCCACTTTTGCAAAAAAAATGTTGTCCTTAACACATTTTAATTTTGATTATCTGCCACCATGTGTTCTGGCTAACATAAAATAATGTTTGAGCGACTCTTAAAATAAAGAATTTAAAGTCAAAAGTGCCACAGCCCCACAGAGACTTGCCTCTGATGTTCAGAGTCATAACACATTAACAGACATCTATTAGAAATGTGATGAACACTTGAGTTTTCAAATTGCATACTGACAATGGCTATTAAATAAAATACATTGTTTATTCCAAATTTCTATTCTTGCCAGATTATATTTATTTGCATAATCAAGTGAAATTTTGATGCTGCAGAGATTCCTAAAACCAGAAGATTAGAGGCTGTAAATCAGTGTTCACTGAGGTATATTATATATTAGTGCCAAGATATGGATGCTTTTTGAAGTTATTCATCCAAAATACTTGAGAAAGTACTTTTCTCTTAATTTTTAAATTCAAATTAAAACCAGCATTATAGGGAGTACGACCTTCTATTAGCTAGGTGAAACTGAACTTACTTTGCTTTGTTTGAAAATCTGTGCAGTATTTGGAGTGTTAAGGGTTTCTCACATTTTAACAACAATGATCCTCTTTGTTTTGTCACAGTGTTCTCCTGTGAATCTGTAGCTATCACACTTTCTTCCTCGCAACTTCATTCCTAAGAACTTATTTCCACTAGTACTTTTTTCCTTTTCTTTCTTTTAATTTTCCTACAACAGTTTTATATGGCAAAATCAAATTAACTAAAATGGTTAGACCTGCTAGTTGAATATGAAGCTTGTAATACAATGCCACCTGCATAATCTGTCATTTTGCAGAAAAATAAATAATTTTTTTAAAAGACCTCCAATTCATATTGGATATTAATAAGCTGGAAAAAACCACCTAAAAACCGTCAGTTCAACATGTAAATCTCAATGTTATCCACGTGTGAATTGCTGTAGAATGACAAATAAATGTGATTGAAGCACTTGCTGTAACAGCTGCATAAATCAACTGCTCTGGCATGATTTTTGTTACTTTATACTTTTATCACAAAGAGAAGCAAGCTTCTAATGTTAAAAAAGAAAAATAGAAAGAAAAATAGAAAAAGATACAAAGAAATTGGGGAAAAAAAAAAGAAAAAAAAGTTATTGCATCCAATTTGAATTTTTTTGTTGACTCTTGACCTGTCATTGTGCCTTTGTGGGCAGAGTGTTGCCCTGTCTTCTCTCTTACTCGAAGATTGCAATGCCCTATAATCTTCTTCAGATTGAAATAACTTAGCTCCCATAGCCTTTCCTTGGATCCCCTGTGCTCGAGCAGCAGCCACTTCACTATCCTCTGTGGGACTCACTTCCTTACATGGGTGTCTATCTCATATGGGAGAGCCCCAGGCTGGACAAGCACTCAGGTTTGTCTCAGGGGCACTGACCAGACCCTCTAGCAGCACACTGGATCATGTAGTCCATAATGCAGTTGGGACTTCTTTGCTGCACTGTGATACTACTCCTTCACAGCCCACTTGGCATTCAGGGGATTCACAGGACCCTGGGGAATGCTGCTACTCTGGTTTGACACCAGCTTTTCCTGCTGCAGTACTTCATCTATTTCAGGGACAAGACTCTGCTATCACTTTTGATGAACTACATATGATTCATTCCAACATGTCCAAATCTTCCTGCACTGACATGTTCAGATTATTGTGCATGTCCCAGCATCAGACCTGATAGATGTTGGTGGAATGTAGTACATAAGTGTATATATATTGTGGATTCTTCTTAAGCTTGTCATAATTAAAATAAAAAGTCTAAAGACAGGTCAGACCTGATATCTCTCAAACTCTTCCTGCTGGCAGCAGAAATCATGCTGTTAGTTAACTGCAGAATTGAAAACAATATATTTTGGTAGGTTGACACTTTAGTGACCTTTTCCCTATCTCTGGTCCATTACTTCATCTTAATTAAGTCTTGCGTTCAAGGAAAGGTCATATTGAAATAGGTATCAACATATTTAAAATTGACTGAGCTAACTCTCACTATAGTCCTGCTGAAATTCACAGGAAGCAGTTTTCTGTCTGTAAAGTCCTTTTGTTAAGGAAAAAAATCAAGCTGTGGGATATGCCCCTGTGTTGCTATGAAGTGCTTGCTAAAAATACACATACTATATCCACCTTAACTGATACAATTATATAGGACAACATAGACATGCTAAGGTACTTAACTGACTCTAATCACAGAAGTAGTACAGTTGGATCAATCTGGTATTGCACCTGCATAATTGGCTGTGTTTCTTTTTAGTGCCAGTTTCAGAAAACACACAATTGTTCAGGAGACTTTTCATAATAGATTTTTTCAAATTGTAACACTAGGGCTTTTCTTTTACCTCCTTTTTTATCTCCTATTCTGTATACACAGACTCTAACTTAGAACAGAAGATGTAACATTTAAATATTCTCTAACATAGCCATTTCATTTTAGATATTTCTGCATTACAGGTTCTCTAATTATCTATTTCTATGAGGAAGGAATGTGTACAGAGAACAGGATTTTAGAAACATTCACTATCATTTTGAAAAATAAAGCCAACCAGGTTTCTAAACAAATCTTTCAAATCATGAGAGTTACTGTTGTCTGTACATTTGATAGCAAAGTAGGTAAACCCTCCAAAAGACATAAATGACCTCAGATGGACCACTGAATGGATAAAAAGTTAGTTGGATGACCACACTGAGTTGTGGTCAATTCAGTGTCCAAGTGGAAAGCACTGAGGAATGACAGTCCTCAGGGGTCAGTATTGGGACCAGCATTTTTTGACATCAGCACAAAAAATAGGTGCATCCTAAGCAAATTTGTTGATGACACTGAGCTTTGTGGTGCAGTCAACACGCTGTAGGGAAGGGTATCATCTAGAGGGACCTTAAACCTTGAATAGCGGCCATGTGAATACCTTATGAAGTTCAACAAGGCCAAGTAAAAGGTCCTGTAACTGAGTCGGGGCAATTGAGTTGATCACAGGGCTGAAGCACCTCTCCTATGGAGACAGACCAAGTGAGTTAGGGCAATTCAATCTGAGGAAGAGAAGGCTTTGAGGAGATTTTCTGTACCTAAAGGGGGCTTTCAAGTAAGCTGAAGAGAGACTTTTCACATGGGATAAGAGCGAATGGCCTAAAGCTGAAGGATGTTAGGTTTAAATTAGATATTAGAAATAAATTCTTTACTGTGAGGGTGGTGAGACACTGACACATCTTGCCCAGAGATTCTGTGGACTCCTCATCCCTGGAGGTGTTCAAGATCAGGCTGGATGGAGCTGTGAGTAACCTTGTCTAGTGGAAGGCGCCCCTGTGCATGGCAGGGGGATTGGAACAAGATGATCTTCGAGGTCCCTTCCAATCCAAGCTGTGATACCATGATTCTATGACCTTTATGTCTCTGACAATTAATAGGGGGAACTTGTGTTATTGGCCAGAGTGTCTCATTTCTTAAGGTTTTATATTTCCAGAAGGATTTGATTACTACTGTTACTAGTTCTCATTTGCAGCAGTAATAAAACATGCCCAGAAACATACTCAGATTTGTGGTACATAGAGATCGTATTATGTAGACGTTTTGGTTTAAAGGTAAACTGGCAGAAGAAATGAACACAACTCAAGAGAGATTACAAGTCAAAGTTACAATTTAGTAAGAAAAAATTTACAATAAATATAATGATACAGAGAATAAAATAGTTTTAACGCACAAAAAAACAGAGGTATAAGCCAGCACCCTGAGACACAATCAGAATGGCATTCATTAGCCCCTGTGCTGAGCACCACATGATTCCTCTGAATGTAAAGTAAAAGAAAATCTCTTGATGAGAGTGATGGTCACAGTCTGGTTGAGAGTGGCAGTCGCAGCCCTGTTGTAGTTCTGGTTCTTCTCTGGATCTGACGAGTGGTACACCAAGTCCCAGATCCTGAAGACTATATATACTCATGTTCAGGTGGGAATGGCCAGTACCTCCCCTGAGGGTGAAGAGTTCCACAATGGGTGATTTAACTCTCCTAGTCATAGTCTAGGTCACTGCAGCTGCCTATTAGGCCATTCCCTAATAGCTTGTTAGTGGACATGACCCCTCAGGCTGGGTGTGTAGGTGCTGTGTCTCCCCAAGAGAAATTATCACAGCTGAGTCACTGGTGTTAAGACAGAAACATTCCCATGCCTCTCACGGTCTTTAACAACCAACTTGTAGCCTGTGGTGTCAGGTGTGCCATGGGCAACTGCTGCAAATAATCCATTATTAACAGTTCACGAGAAATTACTGCCTCAGATATAACCAGTACTTTTCAACAACTTCAGGTACAGAACACTGGAGTGATTAAACCTATGGCAGTATTAGCTTATTCTTTTTTGTGTTAAAGCTCTGAATGAACATCTAATGAAAAACATATAGCAAATATGTGCTTATATGTTGATGTCCCTTAAATAAAATACATTAATTTTAAAATAGTTTTTCTATAATTTTCTATTGGTAAAAAGCATAAAAAGTTACTTCTTCAGCCTGAAGATACATCAAAATTTTGCAACATGTAAAGCAATGTGCTCATGAAAAAAATAAAACATATGTAATACTCATTCACATTTAATTTAATGCTTTTATTCAGATATTTTAGTCCAAAGTTTTAAAATCTTCTTTAGTAAGTTTAAGAGATCAAGTTTCTTCTCAGAACAACTTATGTCACAATTGAGGAATTCATGACCTGTTATTGAGAACATCCTCAGACAATGAAAATTGCTTGGAAATATCTTACCTTTCTTCATCTTCTTTCAGAGTTTACAGTAAAATTCTTTGTTAGAATACCTATACAATTACTTTTCTTTTTAAAAAGCTAGTTATTTTGTATTGTTTTAAAAGAAAATTAAATTTCACTCTTCTAGAATGAGTGACAGCACAAACTTTTGGAATTCGACAAATAGTCTGAGATCCACAGCTTTAAAATTATAATAATTCCTGCTGAAAAGGTGTAACTAAATCCTGAAATAATTTGTCTGCCTCAAAATTAACTGTAAATATTTTGTGTGCAGATCCAGTGCATTACAAGAAGTCTAGATTCATTATAATCAGACATCTTAAAAGAAAATTTCTTCTCCATATTTTTAATGTTTAAAAATAATTCTACAAAGTTAAAATAGAATAGAAGCTGACCAAATGTATCCTTTTTGACTAGAAGGATCAATAATACAACCATTTGTTTCCTGTGTTAGCAAGCTGTCCCTTACTTTTAATGCTGACCAAGCATGATTGTAATGTTTTGGAGACAGAGGTTGTAGAGCTATTGAGCTAAGTATTTGATGTGTTAGGGAATACAATCTATAGGGATCTATTTGTGTATGTTCCTAGGTAGTGGTTCATGGAGCTTGGAGAAATTCTGAAGAAGAGACTTCATGTAACAACAAATCTAGTAGTGTTCCTCACAAAAAGAATGTCATGTTTAGTTTTCTACTTCAATGAGTGAGTTAGACACATACAAAAGTGTAGGTCTGAAAGAAAAGCAGTCTGTATAGCCAGACACAGGAAACCTTTTTATCAACAAGTATGGTGACATCATAGAAAATTATCTCCACAGAACATCTTTTCCTTTTACTCTTAGAAGGATCTGCACATTTATTTTATGAACAACTAATGAAAGGGTTTTGGTGAATGCATAACCAGACACCTCATAATTAAAGGAAACTATATGGGAAGAAACTAAAGAAAATGTTAGTCAGCAAGGACATGTAAACATTCAAAATGGCTCCAGCACATAAGCATTCAGGCTCTGCAGAAACTCACTTTTGGGAGGATGTTATGGGTTCACCTAGGTGGGCCTAGATTTGGGCTCTGAAGTTTGGACTAGGCCAAAGCTATCAGCTGACTTGAGCTGGGCTGAGCTGACAGCTGACCTCTTCTAGCCAGTAAGTTTGTATTCCATACCACATTATGACATCATCTCCAGGGAAGTAGGAACCAGTGTGGGAGTGGTTAAGGCAGTCGCTTCTCAGCCTTCCTCTTGGGAGGACGCACGATGCTGTCCCAGGGGGGATGGAGAGGACCAGGCCCACCACTGGCTCACAGGGTACCTCAGGAAAGTAAAATGTGTTGTTCTGGGTCTCTCCTTTCTGCTTGGGTTTGTCTCCCTGGGGAATAAGCTTCTTCTTAAGTAATGTGTAGTTAGGACAGTAGAATTTGTGTGTTCGTTAAGAAGTTGAGGTGGGGAACTTGTTGTTGCAGACTTGTGTGAGTGTATATTTGTACTCTCTTCTAATTGTCTCTTTCTTTCTGTGAAAAATATATGTAGATTTAGTATAAATGCAGTTTGAAGTGTTTTTTTCTTTCCCCTCTCTTTTCCTCCCTTTCCCTGGTGTTAGGAGGGAGGCTTTTCTCTCGGTGCTTTGGGGGGTTGGCAGTTGCTTATCTCAAACCAAGACAGAGGAGTTCAGGGGCATCTTGTAATCTCACTGTCTAGTATTGGTGTTGTGGTCAAAGATGACAACGGCATTGCTTCAACAGTTACAAGATGAAAAAAAAAACCAGTTAGATAGTGAAATCAAAATTGCAAACATATTCCCGTCTCCAATTGTTGTCTAGTTCTTTCCTAGAAGAATGAAATAAGATGAAGATGAACGTTTAGGTAATAGATGAGTCATTAAAATATAAATTATTTTTGATAATAGGTGCTGACTATCACTGGACAACCAAATTTCATATTATTAGGCTTATAACATATTAACAACGGTCACTTGGTCTGCAGTTCAGTAGAAAACACATTTTTGTAGAATGGTAAGAGCAATAACTGTGTCTAAACTGAGAACTGTAAACACAAGAAGTATTTTCTAATTCACCCTAATATTCCCCCTGATTTTCATATTTAAAAAAAAAGAGTAAAAAGCCTTTCTAAGGGAAGTAGTCAAAGAAACATTTGGAAAACAAAATCCTTGGAAAGAGTCCACAAAGAATCTCAGGATGTTTGATTACTTAAGAAATCAACAAAACTGAAACATGTGAAGGACATTTATTTTCACAATATTTGTTTTTGTGTCCATTCTTAGGTTGATGTTAAACTGATGAGCTGGTTCTCTCTGTGGAACACTTTTATAGACCTTCAGTAACACTGAAGAATTTTTTTTATCCTCTTAAAATATCCGTGACTGACTCGGGACTAATTATTTAATTTTTGGAGGCTTGAAACAGCACACATTATAGGAAGTTGCTTGGACAGTTTCTGGCAGGGCTGTTAACACAAATTTTCTGAGCCCTAGGGGTGATAATCACAGAAAAATCTTTCCTTCCTGATGGTTTTAATCTATAAAGGGTTATGTGGTCTGGGATAAAATAATCTGAAGAATCAACATCTTTCCCCCAGCACACTGTTAAAGCTGTGATGATAGGAAGTATTCCTGTTGGGTCTTCCTCAGAAAAGCTTACTTCATGACAGACTTGTGCTTAGGAATCAGTTTTCTACCCAAATAGCCCAGTCAATTTTGCTGGATTTAGAGAAGAACTATGTAGAGCTTATCTGTTATTTTTGCTTTTCTTTTGAAACTTTTGAAAAGATGCTGGATGAAGATGGATCTATTTACTGCATTTTTTTGTTTATTGTGTTCTTTGTATGCATAGGGTGAAACCCTAGAGAACAAAGAAAGGGGCTTCAGATAAACAGAACACAGTAAACTTTGTAGATGTGAAGAACTTATTTTAAAACAGATAAAAATTACTGAGATTTTTTTGTTTTAGGGCTCGAATAGAGTCTCTTAAAACTGTACATATGTAATCTGAAGGAGTGAGTGGTCAGAAAGTTGAACAGTATGTCCTAGTTCCAGTAATACACTCCAGTTTTAGAACTGAGAAAAAACATATCTATTGAAACGCTTTCAACATTTACTTCTAAGTGCATTTAGATTGCCAAAATAATACCCTACACATCAAAGAATGAAATAATAATTCACCTTTTCTACCCACCTGCCAGTTCAGACGGGTTTTAGTCAGGGCTGTTTTGGTTCTTCTCATTTGTTCATCACTGTGGGTTTTTGTCATGTACTATATTTTTCGGTGGTATTCCTTGCTAAAGCCTTGTTTTACATTATCAAGATTTTGTAGTTGCTGCTTTTCATGGAAAGCTGTTCACCCAAGAAAGAATAATTGATGAGCAATATTATCAGTGGCCTGTTGAGCACTGCTTTCTGACTACAGGAAAACCTCTTCTTTCACTCAGCCAGAAAATATAATTTCATTGATAAATCCCATCTTAAATTTTGCAATTTCATTCTACTAAACTTTAAAGGTTTTGAAATATCATAGGGGATTTTTAAAGCAATTAATAACTGATAAAAAAGGAGATAATCAAGGTATACAAATGATCTCATGAAGCAAAATTCCTTCCGTAGTCAGAATTTTCAGTCCCTCTGGAGAGCTTATATGATTGTGTAGTCATCATAGGAATTCTGAGAGTTGAAACATTTTAGCAGAGAAAGATTTTAAAATAACTATCATACAGCAAATGTTATTCATATTAAAACCTTTTATTTCCTACACCTCATCAGTTCATTAACGTTGAGAGCAGCAAATATCTTCTTGCACTTAAAAAAGTATAAGTCCCTTTTCTTTAATTCATTGGTTTTTTTTTTTTTCTTTTTGCATGATCTACCATTTATTTTCTTTGGTGATTGCTTGTTATATAAAATGTTATTTGAAAAGAAGAAACAAAAATCGTGTCCTTACAATACTAATAATAATGCTATTAGAATCTTCACAATGCTTTATTTGAAATCCTGGCTTATGTGCATTTTGTATTTTGTGTTATCCAAAACAAAGTGGATTAGACATGCACAGGTGTTCTAATTCCTCCTGTCATTTTTATTTTCTGTATATAAAAAGTCCATGTTACCTACAAATGCGTTGTGTAACTCCACAAGTTTATTTCATCTGCAGCCCATTCCTGAAGACTTTCTGGATGGATTTTATGTTGTTTTAATTTGGTTTTAATACATATTACTGTTGCATATGTGTTTTCAAAAATATTTTTCTTCCCGTTTGCAATAGCAATGGGATATGTGATATGTGATACCCGATTATGTTAACACTTCTACCAGAGAATGCAAAAAAATGCTAACATTAACTGTATCTGATACAACATTCTGATGAGTCAAGTAACTTTAAAAGGTGTACTTTATTTTATAAATTCATTACATAGAACACAGTGCCAGAGGTTCTCCAAGACATTATGGGATTATTTTTCTGTCACAACAGCTCCACTATCAGCATTTCCAAGTTGGATTGACAGGAGGCTGGACATAAGCCAGCAGTGTGCCCAGGTGGCCAAGAAGACCAAAGGCATCCTGGCCTGTATCAAGAATAGTGTGGCCAGCAGGACAAGGGAAGTGATCCCTTCCCTGTACTCAGTGTTGGTGGGGCCACACCTTGAGTATTGTGTTCAGTTCTGGGTCTCTCAATTTAGGAAAGATACTGAGGTACTGGAGCAGGTCCAGTAAAGAGCAATGAGGCTGGTGAAAGGACTTGATCACAAGGCCTATGAGGAAAGGCTGAGGGAGCTGGGGTTGTTTAACCTGGAGAAGAGGAGGCTCAGGGGTGACCTTATCACTCTTTACAACTACCTGAAAGGATGTTGTAGCCAGGTGGAAATTGGTCTCTTCTCCCACGCAACCAGCAGTAGGACAAGAGGGCACAGGCTTAAGCTCTGCCAGGGGAGGTTTAGGCTGGATGTCAGAAAGAAATTATTTAGAGAGAGAGTGGTCAGGCATTGGAATGGCCTGCCCAGATAGGTGGTGGATTCTCATCCCTGGAAGTTTTTAAGATGAGACTGGATGTGGCACTTAGTGCCATGATCTTGTAATCAAGGTGGTGTTGGATTAAGGTTTGGACTTAATGATTTCAGAGGTCTCTTCTTACCCAGTTCATTCTATGAGTACTATTAGAATAGAAAGATATAAAATAGAAATATTGAGAGGTTTTGGCTGACATCTGGTCTTTTTGTTATAAGAAATCACAGAAATATTCAGTAAAGTGGGGAATTTTATCATTCTCTGTAGAGAATGTAAATTACTAGACTTGAGAGTGGCACTAACTGTCAGTCATACTAATAAATAGGTACAGATCTAAGACAAATAATTAAAAATCATCAGGAAGCATTTTGAAAATTAATCCCATCCCTTTCTTCCCTTTCATTTAAAAAAAAATCCTATTGAAGGTTAAGAAATAGTGTTACACAGAAGCATAGTTTAGGCTGTTGTATCTGTAACATTAATAAATCAAAATGAATCATGGTATTTCTGGATTGAGAGACAAGAACTCTGTAACTATGTAAAAATGCATTTTCTTATTCAGTTTTTAGAATGGATGCTAAATCACCAGCTATTCCAAATTTCTCTGTTAGGAAGTACATTTGCAGCACCTTTATGATGACAAAAGGAAGAATGTTCCACCTGTATGTTCTTCCTACTCTCTGAACCTTCTTGCTTTTGGCAGGTTTCGGCCAAATCACTAATACTAGTTAAATACGTTTTTTCTCTTTAATCACGAAAGGCGTCACAGTTGATCATGTCTATGAGTATTTGTGGGCTTTCGAGTATGCAGATTATTCAGCTGACAAATATGCACACTAATGAAATTTTACTAAATATAGAGCAAATCATTATGCAGAACATTTTTCACAATATTTTTAGCATTCACATCCATACTGAGAACTTTATGTATCCCATTATTATGTTGCATTAATTACATATAGTGAATTGGTTTTATATAATGAAATTATTTTTAAAAAAATTCTGTAATGTTTAATGAGGCTAATACAAAAATGTTTGTGTTATAAATTGCATCACCCCACTCTTAAATTATAGCTTTTCTATGTATTTGAATAAGCTCTTTTATTTTGCAATTGCTTATGACGTTTAATATGTTCCCGTATGCAGAAACACTTAGAAATCAGAGGTAACTGGAGCTAGATCAAGCTTTGTAAATTTAAAGCACACCTATAAAGCAACAACACAATTCAAGTGATGTTCTCCAGATAAGTTAGGTTTGAAATAAGGTTTGACCTGAATGTTATTAGTTGTAAAGTGGAATATTTATAAAATATATCCTAAAAGAGGGTTTTAAACTTGACAAATACTTGCCAAATGCCTGAATCAGAATAAGTAAAATACAAAACTGGTTGTTACATTTCATAAGCTAAAACTTGCTTTTACTACCTAGAAAGAGAAACAATTAAGGTACTGTATAAAGAAAGACAACTGTAGGTTTTATTTAACTCTTCCTACTTGAGTTGAGGTTAAAATGACTGAGTGAAAAAAAGGACATCTTTAATGAAATTGAGGGGTTAATATTTTGATTAAAGATAATTTAATAAGCAAAAATATTTTCTAACCACATTATATTATTACGACCACCTTAATTTTTGCTTTCAGTTCTCAGCTACACTGATGAACATTGTTTGTCCAGTTGCACAGACAACCAAATATTAAATAGACTATTTTAAAATACATTTTATTAAGTAATTGAACAAGTATTTTGTTAATACCTACAATTAATATATAACAAAGACCACTTCTTGAATAAATCTCCAAAATAATGAATTCCATAGTACTTTGTGTTTAAATACTTTTTTTTTACCTGAAGTTAATTCTTGCAGTGGATAGTATGCACCACTTTGTGAAATTCTGCTTCCAGTTAAAATTTTCCAGTTTTAAGAAATTTAATATATTTGGAATATGTTGTATGTCTTCTAAGATTTGGATGAGTTTAGTTGTTGTCATCTTGCTTTGGTTTTGTTTTGCTTCTTTTCCTTGTCTGCTTCTATTGGCTGTGCATCATCCTGACTAAACAGCCTCTCAGAACAACTGCAGAATGTTTGTCATCAATAGGAGCTGAAGGTCCCTGTGTTTATTGGGAGAGGAAGGTGTAAGTCAAAGTTTAGCGCAAAAATGAGCCTGTCCTTTCAGTATTCCCAACCACCCCCCTAAAAGAATCATAAAAAGTCCTGTAAAGTTTAATCATTCATAGGCATATGTTTTACAATGTGCTCTGAATGAGAATGAATGAGCAAGTGCAGCTGAACTGGATTAAAAAATTAATAGCCACACAAACAAAATACATATGAGGCTCCACATAAAGAATTCAAAATCCACTCAGGACAGAAAGAACACCTAAGGAAGTACTGGTCTTTCTTTCACTGTGCGGACTCTTGAATTTTTGGTGACAGACAGGCAGAAATTACATGATCATGGAATGATCAAAAGTTATGAAAAAAATAGATACATTATGATTTGAGGGTTTTCAATGACTGACACTGTTCACACTAAAGAAGTGAACACACATTATCAGAGATGGAACTAGACAATCAGCATTAGCTGGGACAAAATTGTTTGCCATGTGTAGGATTAAGAAATTGTCAAAATATTCAGTAGCTGAGCTCCAGACCTCTGACAGGTTTTGCTAAACCATTTGGCAAGTGTGAATGTCCATGGATATCCAGTGTTAACTGATCTATATACGAGAGGAATCTTTAGACTACAAACCACAACTCCTGACGTCCCTATTATAAGACAAGGAACTGTGGAGGAAGATATAATTTGGGACCATAAACTTGGGATGCAGAAAACTCATGAACCTATACTAAGACAGTATATTACTTCCAAGTGCACATAACCCAAAAAGGTTGAAATGGAGGTCTTTTTTCTATGTGGAAGTCATCACAACATATTTTAGATGTGGCATAGTGAGAAAGACACATACCACACATGCCAGGGACTGAGGCATGACAAATGAACATAGAACATGTCAGTTTCATGAGCTATCTGTCCAAGAGGAAATTTATGTGGGGAAGGATAGGGACAGAAGGCACTTTACATCCCCGCAGATGTCAATATGATCCTATTAAAATTCTGAAAAGTAACGTAGGTCTGTATTTTCTAATTTCATATTGATATTTTATACAAAGAACTTTCTAAATTAATACCCCTTCTTTGGTAGGTGTTGCTTCAGTAAGATACTCTCCAAGAAGGCCCCACTGAAATCCAATAGCTTATTTTACAAAGTAAAGGACTCTTGCCTGTTTGAAGGGGCACTATTGAACAGTTTCAACCACTCAGTGCCAAGGAACATCTTGGGAAACATAGTGCAGCCATTTATGGGTGTCACAGAGCTGAAAAAATGGTGTTCCTTGTCTATGAAGATAGATCTCCTAAAAACTGACAGGGGAAATGATAGTCAAGAAGCAGAAAAAAATGAGAGAATGTCAAGTGAAAGAGGTTTCTGTTACGTAGGAGACAAAAGCTTCTGTATTCAAGAAAAAAGATCCAACTCCAGGTACCAAATAGACATGTGATACAGCAACAAAGGAGAGCAGTCCTATTTATAATGACAGCCCCACTGAATTTGTTAATGACAGGCTCAGGGTAACAACAAAAATGGAACAGAGCAGAGAAGCACTGTGGCAGAGACAGAAAGAATAAGAATATGCCTGAGAAGGCAAGAATAACATGGCCAGGACCAAGATAGTTTGGACTACATTCATTAACTGACATGCAGGTTGAACAGTAGAAACAAATTCAGAAAAACACAATATGCATACACAAGACTGTGCAAGAAAATGGTGTACAGGAAAAATGAAAATTTCTTCATTCTAACAGCAAAAATACAAGAGAGAAAAGTAACACAGTATTAATGAGATTCAAACAATAAAGCTGTGATGGACTACAGATAAAAGAAAAATGACAGTTTATCTGCATTTTAATCAGTGGGATCGCAGGAAAAAAATCCTGGAATTAAAAATAGCAAGATTTTTATATTTACACAGAAAAAATTAAAAGCCAAATGCAATATATACAAAGATCAGAAGAAACAACTATAACTCAACACAAAGTTGCCCACCCAATAATAAAGATTCCACCACCCAGACCCACAAAAACACCCCAAAAAATTCTCCTGGAAACACTCAGCAAGAGAGGATAAAAAAAACCAATAATAAAAATGTTTACTTTTTAAATAAAACAGTCCCTCTGGTGTGTTCATCAAAACTGTGATCTTTCTTTTATCTGTAGTCCATCACGGCTTTATTGTTTGAATCTCATTAATACTGTGTTACTCTTCTCTCTTTATTGCTGTCACTGGTGTGGTAGGTGAAGGGAGAGCAATAGATGTTGTCTACCCAGACTACAGCAAAGTTTTCAATACTGTCTCCCATAAGAAAGACAACCTGATGAAGTATAGTCTAGGTGAGCAGACTCTTCCAGCCAATCTCTTTTCAAGAGTATCCATAACAGGACAAGATGCAAGGGTCACTAATTAAAACACAAGAGGTTTTGCCTGAATATAAGGAAAACCATTTTACCATGAGCATGACTAAGTAATGCCACTTTTTTATCAGAAAGACTGGAGAGTCCTTGGAAATACCCCAAAGCTGTCTGCCCCTGGGCAACCAGGCTCTGGATGTCACTGTATGAGCAGAAACACTAGACAGAACTCCAAAAGTCACTTTCAAAATCTTCCAGTCGATTCATCCAAAGGTTTGAAGGAAATGTTTTGGACATGATGAATTTGCAGTTTTGAATAAGCCATTTCACTGGATAAACTTAGACCAGAATAGGCTAGTGGTAAGGGTCAGTGCTCCTTGCAAGATTGCATGCTTCAGAGTTCTATTCCCAAAATATTATCATTTCCTATAACAAATTAAACAAAAAAAATTAAAAAATCCAAACCAACCAACAACAAAAAAAAAAAACAACAAAAAAACCCCAACAAAAACAAGATGTAAAGAAGACAACCTTAGAAGAATGAAAAACTTAACAAAAAAAATTTAGAAAATGTGAAAATTTTCTTGGAAGTTGAAGAGAGGAACAAAATTCATAGAAGCCTTTTGGGATGGTCATATATAATAACTTTACTGTCTGAATGCTATTCTGCAATTGCATCATCTCTGGAAATACTTCAATAAGGAACTTTGTTTTGGAAACATAAAGACGCTTCTTTTTATTAGGAAAGTGACAAGATACATTAAAACAAGCTAGGCGGCAGGCAGGTGTGACACTATAGGGAGTCATTAAATGAAGCAACCCAAATATATGATGCCTGGCATCCCTGAGAATGCATGCTGCTCTTTTGTGACAGAAGAGAAAGAGGTAGAGAAAACCCAAACCCGTTTCATTGTTTAACATTTGATCTTCAGTCTGAGATAGTAAAGTAAACAATGAACTTTTATGTGGCCTTGACACTAAAATTATTATTAGTAAAAAATAATTATTTAAATCAAATTATGTACCAATATTTATTAATCTCCTGAGGAAAATCATTGTTTGTAAGCCTACAAATAGGTCTGTCAGTAGGCTATATAACTTTATGAAATGGCTTGCCAAGTAGGAGCACCTCTATGGAGAAAAAATATAGTCTTCTATATAATTAAATTAATGCTTTTGCTTTGGGCCACTGGGCTTAATTTTAGAAGATGACTCACAGACTTAGTTTTCTGCTTTCTTTTTCCTAATAAATATATAATATATATATGTACCATGCATACATATATGTATTATATAGATCATAATTGCACTACATATATTTTCTTTTTACTTATAAAGCTGATACTGCTTTTTCTAGTTTGTTGTTGTGGCTATTTTGGTTTTTGTTGTGAAAGGATAAGAGGAAATGACTTTAACTTGCACCAAGGGAGATTCAACGTAGATATTAGAAAATATTTTTTCACTGAGTGTTTGTACATTGCAATAAGTTGTGAGGGTGGTAGTGGAGTCACTGTTTCTGGAAGTACTCAAGAGGTGTCTGAATGTAGCACTTGGCAGGTAGTTTAGCCCAAATTGAATTTTTAGAAACAGGCAAAAGATATAGATTAAAATACTACCAGTAGAACAGAAAATACGTCCTTTCTTTAGTATATGAGTAATAAAGCCTTTTATTTTTAATAATGCTTTCACAGTGTTAAGGTTTTTCTCTTTCCCAGTCTGCTCTCCTCATTCCCACAGTGAGTAGGCAGGGTTTGAGCAAGAGGTTTGTATGAGGACATACATGAGACAACTGATAAATTTTGCCACATGGAAAGAAATGAAACTTCAGGTAAAGGAGGAATGGTTATAGTAATGTTAATGCTCATAGTTATAGTAATTTTCTTGCCAAATAACTATTACACATACTGACATCCTGTTTTCCTGAAAGTGGATAAACACATCCCTGCAATGGGATGAAGTGGCTGAATCCCTCTTTCTGCTTTGCTTTCTTATGTAAGTTTTGCTTTAGCTATTAAATTGTCGCTTTCTCATCTAGTGGGGTTTGGAATCAAGATTTTGCTCATGGGATCATTTTAGAGTGGCTTCTGTGAGAAGATGAGAGAATCTTTCCCTATGTCTGACAGAGAAAGAGCTAGCTCCACGATGCACCCACTGTTGGCCAAAGTCAAGCCGATCAACAATTGTAGTAGGACCTCTGGGACAATGCCTTAATGAAGGGAGGAAAAAGTTACTGACCAACAGTAAATTGCAGCCAGAGAAGTGAGGAGTGAGAATATATGAGAGAAACAACTGCGCAGATGCCAACGACACTGTAGAAGGAAGGGGACGAGATATTCCAGGAACAGATCAGAGATTCCCTTGTAGTCCCTGGTGCAGACCATGGTGAGGCAGCTCTGGCCGTGCAGCCTGTGATGGCTTGTGGTAGAGCAGATATCTACATGCAGTCCATGAAGGTCCCCTTGTCAGAGCAGGCTTTGAAGGAGACTTTGACCCAATGGGAAATGCATACTGGAGCAGGCTCCTGACAGGACGTGTGACCCCATGGATAGAGTAGCCCACAATGCAGCAGGTTTTCTGACAGGACTTTTTCCCCTGTGGGGAACCCACACTGGAGCAGGCTGTTTCTGAAGGATTACACCCCATGCTGAAGCAGTTGCTACAGCCTGTGGGAAGGACTGGCATTTGGTAAATTAATGGAGAATTGTTTCCTGTGGGAAAGATCCCACGGTGGAACAGGGGAAGAACATGAGTTGGAAGGAGTTGCAGAGAAAACATGTAAGTAACTGACTGCAACACCCATTATCTATACCACTGCACTGTTGGCTGGAAGGAAGAAGAGAATTTAGGAGTAAAGTTGAGCCCAGGAAGAAGGATGGGGTGCACTGAAAAATATTAAAATATTTGTTTTAATTTCTCATTGTCCTACTCTGGTTTCATTGGTAATAAATGCAACTACTTTCTTCAAGCTAGGTCCGTCTGTGACAGTAGTTAGTGAGTGATCTCTCCCTGCTCTTAACTCAGCTTATGAGCCTTTTGTCATAATGTCTCTCCCCTGTCCAATTGAGAAGAGAGTGCTAGAACTGATTTGGTGAGCACCTTGTACCCAATCAGGGTCAAGCCACCACACAGCAACTATATGACTGTTGGCCAGGGCAACCCACCCCAGAGACTTTAATTTTCCTTGTCTGACAGTCCATGCTCTTTTTGTCTTGCTCTGCATTTACTAATCCCTGCTCAGTGGTGTTCAAGAGGGTTATATAGACATATCAGGTAATAGCCTTTAACACTCATATTCTAGATGAGTTGCAAGAATACAGTGCCATGGAGCCTATGGCATGAGGCTAGCACAGGTGGTGATAGCCCCTGATGAGTCCTCTGCTTAATTTGGTTGTGATGATCATGCTTGAAAGCCCTTTAACAAGAGAAGCTGGAACTAATAGGCTCATTTTCTTATCCATCTTTCTTCTGTATACATAATGGATTTTTGCTATTTGGATCCGATCTTCTGCTCTTCCTATTGATTAGCTTCTGTTTTGTTTTGTCAGTCACCCTTTGCATTCAGCCAGAAGTTCTGCCTGTAAGCAGGCACTTGTCCCTTATCTGCTGCACTTCCCACCAGTGTTTTGTTTCTTGGATGCACACCTGTGCTCATCCGTCTTTGTCCCTAGAGTGGTCACCTTGCTCACACATATAAGTAACACAGTTTTCAGCTGTGCCTTGTAATAAAAGAATATAATACTGTTTTCAGACACATAGTTTGTGAACACAACACGAACTATAAGTTGAAGGCAAAGTAATAATATTATCTACATCATGATTAGAATAACTTCGATTTATAGATGCCACAAACTTCTGCTTTTGCTGAAGTGATTTCACATCTGGGAATCACAGAATCATAGAATGGCTTGAGTTGGAAGGGACTTTACATATTATCTAGTCCCAACTCCCCTGCCATGGGCAGGGATGCCTTTCACTAGACCAGGTTGCTCAAAGCCACATCCAGCCCAGCCTTGAGATTTCCAGGGATGAAGCTTCTATGTCTTATCTGGGCAATCTGTTTTAGTTTATCATCACTGTTATTGTAAAGAATTGTCTGGGCAACATCTTCCAGTGTTTCACCACTCCTAAAGAATTTCCAAATATCTAATTAAACTTACACACTTAGTTTAAAGCCATTACCCCTTGTTCTATTACTACATGTTCTCATCAAAAGTCCCTCTCTGGCTCACTTGTAGTCCCCTTCAGGTACTGGAAGGCATTCCCTGAAGACATCTCTTCCCCAGGCTTAACAGCCCCAACTCTCCCAGCCTGTCTCCATATTGGAAGTGCTTGAGCTCTCAGATCAACTTTCTGGGCTTTCTCTGGACTCACTCCAGAAGGTCCACATTCATCTCATGTTGGGAGCCACAGAGCTGAACTTAGTACTCCAGGGGGGTCTCACAACAGCAGAACAGAGAGGGAAAATCCCCTTCTTTGATCTGCTGCCATGCTGCTTTTGATGCTGCCCAAGGTGTAATTGGGTCTCTGGTTTGCAAGTGCACATTGCCAGCTCATGTTTTACTTCGCATCAACTAACCAAGCCTTTTTCCACTCAGTCCATTCTCTCCTCAGCATGTACTTGTGTTTGGCATTGCCCAAACCCGGGTGTATCACCTTGCACTTGGCCTTTGTGAACTTCAAGAGGTTGTACAGGTCCATCTCTCAGGCCTATCCAGGTCCCTCTGGATTGCATTCCTGCCCTCCAGCATGCTGACTACACCACGCAGCTTTAACTACTTTTAACAGCTTTAACTACTTTTCTGGTCTTTCATATTCAGTGTTTTCTGTTTGTGAGCAATGTGTAACTTATTACAGAACATCACCTCCTGACATCTGTACTGTTTAGAGGGACTTTGTATAATCCAGTATTCTAAAATAAAAACAAAAATCTGTGGAGGCAAGATACCTGACAGAGGTAAAAATTATTGTTTGGTTTTCCAGATGAAAAAAAAGAAAAAAACATGATTTGACAAGGAGGGCAATCACTAATAGAGAGTAACAAATAAGGGTCTACCAAGGAAGCTAGAGGTTACTAGACTTGATGAGACAGAAGGAATTCACCTGAGAGTGCTGAAAGAATAGTGATGTGATTGCAAGATCAAAAAGTTTAACAGAAGTCGTACAAAAATTACAGATGATTTAGAGAGTATCTGACAATTGTAATAAAATGATCCAGCTCGCATCCTTAGTTTTTCTACGTATTTAAAATCCAGTCAATCTCACTTTTTATGGAAGAAGATCATAGGAAATAATGTGAGATGTGAAGCTTATTAGAAAGAGTAGCACTTACAATCATGCATATTCAGCATGCATGCCTCCTATGTTTAAATACCCAGCTTTATTAACAACAACATGTTAATGTATTGACACTATTCCCCACAACATTCAGTTTTTGAAGCACAGAGGGTGTTGGCTGGATTGTTAGCTGCACCGAGAATTGTCTAGACCCTTAATCTAAAAGGTAATTAATCAGTGGCTTGAAAGTCAATATGAAACTAAGTGCCTTGGCACTGGGGCTCATACCATGCATTAGGTTTATCAGCTATATGGATGATAAGATCAAATATGCCTTCAGCACTTTCAGGTATGATACTAGTTCAGGTGCAATGTCTGGCATGTCAAAAAGTAGCACTTCAGTTTAAAGGGATCTGAAACAGCTTGAGAATCAAGCCACAGAGGGACAAAAGCAATCTCCAGGTTAGGTTTGTAGCTGAGGGCAGACTGGGAGCTGACTGCCTAAGTCCTGCTGAAACAGACCATTGGACCTCTGTGGGTGCCAAATTCTACATGAGTCACAAGTGTGTTTTCATGATTAAAAAAGCAGAAGACAGACCAACAGTATTGACACTAAGAGGAGTGTGGCCAACAGATACAATAAAATTACAGACCTCCTCTATGTGGAAAGGTCTCACGCAGAACATTTTACTCAGTTCTGTGCACCACACAGATCTAAAGAAGGACACTAAAATCAGCAGAGGGTTAAATAGAAGTTGCTAAGGTCAAATGACCTCAAAGGAGGTTTAGAATAAGCTGGACTAGTTTAACCTGATGAAGAACAGAACCAAAGATCTCCAAACAATTAAGATGATGTTATTAAGTTAGTGGAACAGAATTGTTCTAGATAGTGGTAGCTGATAGAAAAGGTACTATGGCTACAAGTTTTATCTTTTAAGGTTCAGTCTGGACATTAACAAGGAGAAAAAATCATGTGGACAGTAATGCAGCACTGGAAGGGAGTATCCAGAAAGCTGTGCAATCTCAGTCCCTGAAGGCTTTCAAGACAAATAGCCTCTACAGTGCTAACTTTTAAATTAGTGAAAATTTATATTTACATTCAAACTACTTCTAAGAACTTGATTTAATGCTGGTTTAAAATGGGCAGTTTTACTCAATTTTAAAACTTTTGTAAAACCAAGCAAATGTCTCTTGCCAAATTCCAAGTGTATGAGATGACTATCACCCTACATGGCTAACATGAAAGAAAAAGAATAATACTATTTATAGACTGACATTATTCATCCAACATATTGAAACTCCTCTCAGAAAAAGAAAAGGTCCAGTTGGAAGGAAATATTTCTCAAGTAGACTGTAAAAACTTGCAGTACTTTCTTCTTGAAATTTTAAATATTTTAAATGTTAGATCTTTACATTAAGATATATTGTTATATATACAAAATACAATATTTAACAACCCAGACACATATTTTATCAAAACCCTCAAATTTTTAAAAGAAATCAGCCCTGATATTGTTTAATATAGTAATGATAATATTTTACAAACTCTACAAACAATATTCCAACTAACCTAAGGTTTCCTAAGTATGTTCATTTATAAACAGCTGACTAGAATGAGTGAAACAGATTTTACAACTACACTGCCTTTTGAAAATGTCTACTCAATACTTAGATCACTTTTCAAACATAATGTTCAACTCATTTACTGTATATTGAAAGAAATTGTATGTTTAAAGTGTTACTTTATGTTGAAATACGTATGATTCTTATCTAAGAACTCCCACTTCATAAAGAAAAAAAAAAGAAAAACAACAAAAAACCCCAACAAAATAAATCCAGACTTACTGAATTATTAGTTTAGTTTTTATTTCTTAGGGTTGTTGAAAAGAAAAAATCCTTTTGAACGGATTGCCTCTGTAGATTCCTTTGTTGCAGGTAATGTGTTACAAAATCAGTTGTGGGCAGAAAATTTGGTTAATGTTCATTACTATCGTCATAGGATGTGACACATCACATGAACTCTATTAGTAAGCAGCAAGAAACAAATTTGTGAGATCAACCAGTATCAATAGAAGTTAATCAGTTTAAATATCACAAGCTAAACTTTCTCCACTTTTAGAGCATGATCTCAAACAATTCACTTATGTGGGATTATACTGAGGAAAGAAAAGACTAAATGGCTTTCTTTAATCCCTTGGTTATAATGATCTACAGATTAAATGAGATTATTATATTGATCCCCAAGAAGAATACTGACATAACTCATAGGAGAGAATTTTTTCACCTCTTCTAGAGATAAAATGGTAAAAACTGGTGTGAGTTGGTAAAACGAAACAGAAAAAAACCACTGCATTGGAGTTCCCTATTTTTATTATAGAATCATAGAATCATAGAATTGATTGGGTTGGAAAAGACCTCCAAGATCATCGAGTCCAACCCTTGGTCCAACTCTAGTCCATTTACTAGATCAT